>NC_088650.1:19438640-19521140 GCF_964019385.1 Sycon ciliatum
AATCACGTTTTTTCAGCCACTTCTAGGCAAGCTACGTCCAAATGAATTGTTGCAAGTGGAAGTGCTATCCTTCATGCCCGTTGTCTCAAAAAATGGGAATGATCCCACTTTGGAAAGTGTCTTGAATCATGTCCTACTTTCATAGTATTCTCAGGGTTCAAATAATTGGTGTGTCATTTTTTAACAAATTTGTAAAATGGCATCACAAACTGAGATATTCGGTCATCAATGTTCTGAAGTTGATAGATATCACTTCGAGGAATGCTAGTGGATGAAAAATAATCTGTCAACTGCATTGTATGCTGCCGCAAAGCCGTGTTTTTGTATTTGTAACTAGTGGCTGTGTCATACGGTAGAATTGGATAGGTAGCATAGCATCGCAGCCATGTTTTCGTTCTCACAGAGTGTATTCCGTGACCTACTGTTCTTCACTGTTGTCTTTAGTGACGGCAAGACGGCCTGACGTCGTCCAAAGGCCCTGCGGAAGCAATTCACAGCCCTCCTCGTCCATTCAAGGGCTTATTTTACACATTTTACACAAAATGGCAAAGCACCCACCACTAGTTATACCGACGTGGCAGGGAGAATTAAATTATATGCACCAAATTGTCTAGTCAAATGTTGATCTACGATAAACTGGCTCTCATTTGTCACCACCCATGTTTCGATACAGCCATCCGGAGCAGAGAAACAGCCAGAAGAAAAGCAAATTTTACACATTTGTTAAAAAAAATGCCAAATGTTTAAAAAAAGCCAAATCACTTCGTACATTGAAAAAATAAAGGACCGTGCTTATATATACTCCCACCACCATTGCCCAACACATCCGTCGCCTAAAGCCCAAGAAGGCGGCAGGTGCAGATGGCATATCCCATGAACTGCTAAAAGCCCTGTCTCCTAGTATAGCTATCCCTCTCAGCCTAGTTTTCAACCAGTCCTTCGCCACCGGAATCTTCCCTGATGTCTGGAAGGCAGCTGTGGTTGTGCCTATTTACAAGAATAAAGGCAGTAAACTGTCTGCATCCAATTACCGGCCGATTTCACTCCTTTCCACCATTTCAAAGCTCTGTGAACGTGTGGCATTTGGCCACTTATACCAACATGTGAACCCGGTCCTTGACCCGTCACAGTCTGGATTTCGGCGAGGCGATTCGACCGCCTGGCAGTTGCTGAGGCTTGTGCAGAAGCTATATGAATGCAAGGATCAGAAGCAATTTAGCCTCCTATGTTTTTTCGACCTCAGCAAAGCATTTGACACTGTCTGGACAAGGGGTCTCCTCCATAAGTTAGCAGCGTTTGGCGTAGCCGGGACGTGTCTGCAGTGGCTCACCAGCTATCTCACTGAACGTCGACAGAGTGTCCGAATTGGACATGCCCTGTCCGCCCCTCTAACAGTCCACTCTGGAGTGCCCCAGGGCTCTATCTTGGGGCCTCTATTGTTCATCGTATACGTTAATGATTTGGCAGGTTTGGATCATACCTCACTCTACGCGGACGATACAGCGCTCCATATAACCGAGCCAGGCTTATTGCAAGCCTGCGACTCGCTACAGTATCACATTAATCAAGTTGTGCGCTGGATGTCGAAGTGGAAACTCCGCCCCAATGTGTCGAAAACGGCAATCCTTTGTATCCCCCCACGACCCTCCAGTGACCTCACCCTCCTTACGACCCGGCTTTTTACTTTCCCTGATGATCCCATTGCTATCAACATTGTTAAAAATCACAAACACCTTGGTATATTTCTTGATGAACACTTGTCCTGGGATTCGCACGTAACCTATATTGAAAAGCGAGTTTGCTCCGCGATAGGCTGCATTTCTCCTCACATCTCCCATCTACACCATGGTTGTCGAATACAAATTTATCACTCTTATGTTCTTCTCTTTGTTTGTTTGATTACTGCTCTCTCGTTTGGTCCTCCGGTCTATCCTCCGCTCTTATGCATCGGTTAGAAGTCACCCACCGTAAATTACTTCGATTAATATTTCGCATGCCCCCTCTGACCTCCTCTCAGACGCTATACATTTTGGCTTCCTCTTCCCCTCTCTCAGAACGCTTTCCCCACTCGGCATGCAAATTCATTCACCGTATTAAGCTTCAACTTGCTCCTCCTCATGCACTTGCGCATTTAAGCTGGTTCAATAATAGCTCGCGTACTAGATGTTCTCTCCATTTCCCACTTGCCAGGTCATCGATCCTTTTAAAATCCCCTCTGTTCAAGTCCTATTCTCATTGGTCTCGGCTTCCGCAGGAGGTAAAGTCTCGTGACACCTTCGCTGCATTTTGTTCCATTCTGCCCGCGCCTAAGTTGAATTGAATTGAATTCGTTGTTTTCATTTGCTAGCCTAATCTTCATACTGCTCTCTCTAGGTTCCTATAGTGCTCCTTTTGTTTTGTTTTCTTTTCTCTTTTTCTTCTTCTTTTTCTCAGTTGTCCCCACCATGGCTGGTTAAAATCGCCCGCATCACATGCTTATTGGCACTATGTCATCGTGATTGTGAAATAATAATACACTCAGACGTCTCTTATCCGGGCACCTTGGGACCGGGCACTGCCCGTATCTCAGATTTGCCCGTATCTCAGGATAACTCATCTACCATGTATCATTATCATTTTTGAAGAAGTTTTTTTGGCGCATATTGCACCTGTTCAGGTTACAAAATAATCCATGGATAAAAATGTATGGATTACACAGGTTGGGAGTGGCAAATAAGCACTTGTGCATTCGGAAGAAAAGTTCAACCCCCCCAAATTGGAAGCATTTTTGCCATAGGAACTCAAGCTGAGGGTGGCCGGTACAGAGACGTGCCCGTGTCTGAGGCGTCCGGATAAGAGGCGTTTGAGTGTAATAATAATAATATTAGAGATAATACGGTATGTTCACATACCCAACTCGTAAATAATAATGAAAGACAATGTCAATGGTATTGAGACTAGGACAAACGCGACAACTACTGAGCAGGGGCTGCACCGAGACGCAGTAGTGATGGTGGGACATTGATGGCTCTGCCGAACTGAGGTCTCGGCATCACGGCCCAAAAACGCGCACCAATACATTGTACCCAGGTTGTTCCTGTTAGTGTGTGCTCATCTGTTCATGTGATCGCGTAGATTCTACGGACAGACCATGGTCGCTACAGTAGCATACAATAGTCGTGTACATGTGCGAGCACACTCAGCGCCACCATGAACGCTAGTACCAACAACTGGACGTCGCTTTTCCGGTCCTTCTGTCGACAGCAGAAAGTCTCTGCTGCCCAGCAATTACCGGATTAATCTTGATTTATGCTTGCGATCATACTGTAATTGTTGCTTCCAGCGATTCATACGAAATAGTCAGTTTGCCCTGCTACATGCAGAGATGGAGACAAGGCGGTTTGGCATAATATTAATAAGGAGCACCCGGGACATATCGCGCAACCTAACGCACTCCACGCACACAGCCACTGCCGCTTCACAAACACAATATTAATATTTTAAATCTTTCAGCCGAGCAACTTGCTTTCCTTTACACCGTGTCTGGCCTGCTTACCTTTTATTCTTTCTTGCGCGTTTGTATCCAAGCTGCTTATTCCACCCATGCTGACGGGGCGCTCGTCAGTCAGCACCAATCAAAACAACCGCAACCCTAGATGGCCTCCGACACGCAACTACAACAACACTCCACAGCTGCGAGTAAGAACAACAGACTAATACTAGTACTATTACTACTGTCCTGAGTCTGTTTACACAGTTTTGTTTGTAAAGACCTACAACTACTTACTTACTTACAAGTCATCATGATCCGAGTGCATCACCATGATCACAGCACTCAGCTCAGGCCAACCGGCTAAATCACCACACTGTCACACTAGACACAGGTCATGACTTGAGTCAGGCCATGCTTTAGCACTCGCACAGGACCCCCGGCCCGGGTCGGTTTAGTACTTGCAACCCGGATGCGGCCTGGGCCTGCGTGCCTGTGGTGGATATGTGTCGACACTGTACTGCCGAACTAAACTGGACGATAGCGCTAGCAAACTGGACATGACTATGATTCATGAATGGATGCGGCTGAAGCCCCCCCCCCCTTGCCGCCTTGGCCTTCCTTTCTTTCGTGTGGTTCCTGCAAGGCTGCATGCACTACCTGGCATGCAGTGTACACTGATGTTCGGTACTGGACGGATCCCAGGAGAAGGAAGCAACGGACCTCGTTGTCTAAACCAGGGTCTATACGACTCCCTGGTCTAAACTAAAGTCTAAAGTAGTAAAGAGTAACGACTTACGCATACAATCATGTACCTCTAGAGCCTGTGAACATGCATAGAGTATTTTTACTACAATGTGTGCGAGGGTGTGCATTGTACACATTGTGAGCCTGTGCATGCACGCACACACACACACACACACACACGCGCGCGCGCGCGCGCACACACACACACACACAAACACACATACATGTACATGCACACACACACACACACACACACACACACACACACACACACACACACACACACACACACACACACACACACACACACACACACACACACACACACCATGTACATGTACCATGTACCATGTATGCCATGGTATACGCCCGTCGCAAGAGAAGCACGCAAATCTGCAGATGCACTGGATGTGCATCCACAGATTTTCTCTTTTATAATATTATACTTTATAGCAACGATAGCGGATCTGATTCTGATTGAATCAGATCAAGACAAGCGCCAGATAACTGTCTAATCCACGCGACTGGCGAAGCCATGTGAATCGACCCACCTGGTCTACACCACACGGAGTACATCGAAATAGGAGGGCCAAGACAGCTACCTATGCACACCCTACACTTGCTGGGGTAACCAGTACTGTATAGACAGCACGCTGCTTTGATAAAAGCAGACACTAGATGCACTGGTACCTTGAAGTTGAAGTGAAATTGGAGGTATTTTACCAACCAGCCTCGGCAACTGGGTACTGGGAACCCAGGGCCAACAGAGGTACCAACAACCTCAGCCATAAAAGCTATAATTATAGTCACACATGAACGACACACTGGATTTTGGAGCCGAAACAAGTCCAACTTCCAAAATGCTTTGGCAAGAGGGTAGCCTTCCGACACACACACACACACACACACACACACACACACACACACACCTTGAACCTGAACCTTGAACGCCCCTTGCCGTAGCAATGATAGCGATGGCTTCCTCACGCTGAGGCTCTAAACTCGAAATCTGCAGTGTGGCGCATGCCGCTTGAGGTCACCAGGACGACGGAACACTCTGTCACAGCGGTAGTTGGGGCATGGTATCGTATGTCTGGCCCTGGGGATTCCTTCCCGACCCTCTGTCGACAACACTGAAACCAGGCGGCTCTCTCCTGCGCTGTGTCATACGAGTCCGCTTCAGGCAGACCGATGACAGCAAAGTCAGAGGACACAACATCCCGCCCGCGCTTCTTGGGACTATGTTGAGGGCGTTTGCAGGGCAGTTCGCCGAACAGCATCTGCTTGGGCAGCTGGGTCTCCGTTATCCGTGCAACATGACCAAGCCACCGCAAGCGGTGCTTCCTGATCACATCGGCAATGTCGATGTCCACCCCTGCCAGCTCACTCAGCGATGCTGACGACAATCTCTCCTCCCATTGCTCACGACGAGAGATACCGAGAATTGTGCGAATACACTGATGGTGAATGGTGTTGAGTTGGCGAATATGACCCGCTTTGATGGGCCATGTCTCCGCACCGTAGAGAACACACACACACACACACACACAAACATACACACACACACACACACACACACACACACACCATTGACCATTTGACGCCCATCGCCGGAGGCGATGATAGCGATACTACAGCAGGAGCCATAACAGCTTGCGCTGGGATTGCACCATTCAGCAGCTTACAAGGCTGAAGTGAAGAATTGACCGCCACTATTCAGCCTGGTCTACACCATACACACACCACACACATACACACACTACTACTACTACTATGATACAGCTACCCTAAACGGGTCACGCCGCCCTCCACCCAAGCATGAGCACTATGAGGGGCAGTGGCAAATAAATAAATAGAATCAGCTAGCAGAACTGGCAAAACAGATGAAGCAATGGAGCAGAACGGACGACTGCTGTACTGTAACAACAACCTGAGAGCTACAGTGACAACGACTGAAAATGAACAGGAAGGAAAAAAAATTCAAAATTTCACGTCACGAAAAAACACTGTCCACGAAAGAATCCACCAAGCAAAAGGAGTGTGGGCATCCGAAATCCCACCAGGACTCCACTAGCAGTTCTTCCACGTTGACGATGTAAGCGGCAGGGCAAGGCCTCACAAATCCGACAGACTTCCACAACGCTTGACCAGTGCACTCATGACGACGAAAGATTGAAGTTTCAATTCCCACTATTCCGCCATTGGGACCTTTCTCTCCGCACTCGCTCGTCCACTCCACTGAAAACAACGAGTTGTTCCAGCACTCCACTAGCCAATCCGCAATTCCCACCACTGAATTCTTCGAGCTTGGATTCTTCACAGCACTCGAGGGACAGCTACTCCACTGCGAGTGGTGGACCACGGCCGACGCAGCAGTGACAATATCAAAGTAAATTGTCCTGCAAGCTACATCGCGATTCCGCGCTCCAATCATGCAGCACTACCTTGGCAGTGTGCGAGGGTGCTCCAGGGTCGACTCTGGCTACGCCAGAGTCGCCCTGGGCAGGCAGAAAACTTGGGAGAAAGCCAAGAACACGGAGCTCAGAAAGTGTAACCTGCTACACACCCACACACACACACACACATACACACACACACACACACACATACACACACACACACACGCACACCTCAGACCTGTCCATCGCGGAAGCGATGATAGCGAACAGCTATGTTAGACATAGCAACTTGTGCTGGGATTACACCATTCAACAGCTTGCAAGGCTGATGAATTGACCGCCACTATTAGTCCGTGAGCCAAAACTCAAAATCACAAGTGCCGTTGCACTCTCGGAGGGACAAGTCACCGCTTACAGTGTTGGTCAAGGACATCACAAAGGATACGTTTTCGCTTGTTGGACGTTCCAGAACTGATCCAGAGACCTTCGGGAGGGCTTCTTTTCTCGACCAAATTCCACCGTGAGAACAAATATTTTTACGCGAGTGGTGAGGTGTGCATCGGACGAGTAAGCACAAAAGTACGATTTCGGGTGGAATGAGGAAAAATAATTTATTTTTTAGAAGATAACGACGTTGACGACAATATGGATTTGGGGTTTTGAGATCACTTTATTGAAGTTTATTCCTTTCGTGTACATTGATGTTGTTTGACAACAATGGAAGAGGAGGAAGACGTTTCTAGTGGCAGCGAGGTGCCAGATGGGGCAGCTGACGGCAACGAAGTGGCAAACGACAGCCCAGCGGAGTAATATTGCTGGAATTTATGTCTGTGTGACAGCACCCAATTTAGTAGAAACGAGAAGCCTGCAGCGAGTAATATCGAGACTACAAGTTGGCGTCGCATCGTCAGCGCTGTTCGAGAGAAGGACGACCATGTCTGGGATTTTCTTTGCCAGCACAAGGGCTCAGGGAAGAGCAAATGGTGTGGCTGGTATCATGGAAAGTGCTACACCAATTGCACGCATGTGATCCTGAGCATTTGCAACACTGGAGAAGACCAGTGCCTCTGATTTTGCTTTATCTATACTTACTGACAGTGATGTGCATGTAGTAGTGAACCCAGAGCCACATCCTAAGGCCAACAAGGGGCTACCTACCAGGAGCTTAGTGGCTGATACGAACAACGAATGCCATGAAAGCAGAGCACGGTGTCAACACAACACCGAGAACTGGTCCACCCAGAGTTTACGGAAGGGAATGTTTTGTTGCAGGCAGCACTGGCGAGGGCAAGACGACAAGTAGCGAGGGCGAAACCAGCGCTGCTGGAGGTCCAAGCCAGAGCACCTGGCTGCTTGACGAGGAACATACTATACCATTGTCTGTGTATGTGTGCCAGTGTGTGCATGCGTGTGTGCGTGCACGTTTCTGTGTGTGCGCGCGCGCGTGCATGTGTGTGTGCTCGTGCGTACATGTGTGTGTGTGCGCGCGCGCGTGCATGTTTGTGTGTGCGCGCGCTGGTGCATGTGTGTGCGTGCTAGGCGCTTTCCTTTGTTGGTGACACCACCCCAGGCTACAACTGCGGGCCGGATGGTGGGTGTCGGGGCACGGTGTTGCCACAATCACTGTGGTCAGTGTGATCCGTGTTTCAGGTCAGTGGTGGGTTTTAGCTCACTGCAGCCAAAGCGATCATGTTGCAAGTCAACCCGAGGGTTCCAGCTGCACAACTGCAACAAATGGATTCAAGAAAGTCTAGATCTCGCTAGGACGTTGATGCGAGCAGCGCCTCAGCCAAACTCTCCATGTCTGTCGGCCCCTCACACGAGGGGACATGTAACCGGAAACGGCAATGTTCAGGACAAGACAGGAAGTGTGTTCCGGCCGCGGGACATGCTGTTGCTGGTTTCGCAGCAGAGGAGCTTTGGCCGACCACACGTGCATCCCTAGATTGCCTTCACTCCCATCCGCTACTGGACTCTGCATCGGTGATCAGGCAGGCACCAGGGACATCTGCTTTTCCTTCGTTCGGTCGCTGTCCGTCTTGTGAAGAGAGATCAATTTATAACTGACGGCAGCAGGACCACAACAGACAACGGGCATCGGTCATTTTGCACTCACTGAGGTGGGTCCTCCTCCTGATCCGGCGTCCTCCTGGAGTCTGTTCTTCTCCCATTGCCATTGGGGTTGCGTGCCTGGGAGACTGCATAGTCGGATTCGGCAGCTGGTCCATGTGTGTGTGTGTGTGTGTGCGCGTGCCTGGGAGACTGCATAAACGGATTCGGCAGCTGGTTCATGTGTATGTGCGCACGCGCGCGTGTGTGGATGTGCACGCATGCCTGAGAGAATGTATAGTTGGATTCGGCAGCTGGTTTGTGTGTGTGCCCGTGCACGCGTGTCTGGGAGACTGCATAGTCGGATTCGGCAGCTGCTTCATGTGTGTGTGTGTGTGTGTGTGCGCGCGCATGCGCACGCGTGTGGGTGTGGGTGCGCGCGTATGCGTGTATGTTTGTATGTGGCATCATCTTATATCGGTAGTTATCTGTGTATTACTGTGTACTGCGGTGGACTGCGATAGCACACATTATGTGCCAAGATGTGCACCTAGCTGGCGATTTCCAACTGTGTTATGTTGAGTGGAAAATGAGCAATGACAGATAGTTTTTGGTACTGTATGAGTGTGTTAGGCAATCAATAGCCAATTCCAACCTCTTGCATTGGCTGTCAGGTTGGATAGGATCAGCGCGTGCATTTACAACAGTGGTGACGTACTTCCTATTCAACGGTACTACCGTAATGTCACATTAGCTTCAGTGTTCATATCATTCTATACTGGAGTATTCTACGTACATGTATTCAGTAATGGAGTGGTTATTATAAATATACTTCACTCACCAATTCATTGCTCGCTATTATCTACAAGTCCAATTCCAGTATGATGAAGTCAAGAGGCGATTTATCCAGCCAAGTAGAGGAACTTGGGATACGAAATCCAAGAGAAATCATTAGGGTATTCTCAGTTCAGCCATTCACGAATGTAATTGTTATTCTTCAACGCAAACTGAGTAATATTTGACCTTGAACAGGATGAAAAGAAGTTCATGCTCGGGGCAGAGTCCGCCATTCGCTCCAGAAGGTTACTCACTACAGTCTTCTACGCCTAGGAAGTGGTGAACAAATATCTCGAGAGGTATTTAGGACATTCTTTGAAGTCAGTTTAGTTCTGAACGAATGCATTGTAACTTTGCTGCAGTTTGCATGCATGATCCGGATAGATGATATGCCAAATAAGCGCTCGAAAAGTTGAGAGGGCATGCGATTGATGCGCCCAGGCTTAGCTTGTCAAGTGCACGGGATATGCAAAGTACACGGATTTTAGGCTTAATAATAATAATAATTCGCGGGATTCGCGTTGGCATCGCTTGAATGTTCAGAAACACACAAACTAGCCTTCGCTTCCGCAGGCCACCACTATGCCTATGCCTTGCACACCTTAGTGGCGAATGCAGACCTCACAAGTGAGTCAGGGGAGAGTAGGTGAGTCTCTCAACCAATCGGGCGTGTAACGGCCCATAACCCTGTAAACTGCATCCTTGTTACCCTCACTCCGAGCTGTGAGTACCCAGTTGACCGTGGGTGTCGGCGCAGTTCACCACACATAAAAAGTCTTTACTCACGTAAAAAGTCTTTACACGCTCCCTGCTACCAGCGCGGGTCTCGAACTCGGGACCTCATGATTCGCAGGCAAGCCTGCAAACCAATCGGCCATATGCGTTGGTACTTTTAGGCTTGTTGCGCGCTTACGCGATCAGGTGCTGCACGTGCATGAATGGAATGCATGCAGTTCCACTGTTACTGCATTTTAGCATTCCGTCGGAGAAAATTTTCGGATGAAGAAAAGGAACTCTGACACCTTTGTGCATAGTTTGCTTTCAATTTTTCATTTTGATACCCAGATATGGCAGCAAGAAATAGTACACCAGCCATAGCTTCTCGTTTTGCGAACCCACCTGTCGGCGAAACGATTGCTAGATGGACTTTTGCTCAGCTGAAGACGTACATGTACATGTACGTGAGGGAGAGATACCGGTAGATGGAAAGCGAGATGATTTGTTCCAGAGGTAAGACCGAAAGATTTTATTTTATTCCCAACGCCCCAGAGCTTAGGACGGGGGACAATGATGGCAGTCGGCTCCGAGCAGCGAAAGGGCGATGAAAATCCGTTCCTCCTTCACTGGTCGCTACAGCAGCGAATACCTTGACACCATCTGCATCGGGAACAGAAGAAGCTGCTTCTCCGCTGAATCCATCAAATCATAGATGCTGGTCAACAAACAGACGCAGAATTTCCCACCGAGGCCTGGAGCCATCGCTCGGAGGATTTGCTAAGTGGTGTTTCCGCTAGTGCTGTACTCCAGCATCTTCAGAATCGAGAAAGGTACCTAACGCCCGACACAGAAACCATTCGGGGATGAGTCCTTCTTCTCGCCATTCGTTTACAGTGTTGAGTGTTGCTTCCCAGAGCCAAAGAATTCTGGACCGCAGAGATGCTTTGTCAAGGCTAAGTGTTGGGCATCTCAAAGGAAGGAGAGCTACGTGTGTGCTACAGTGCTAAAAGAAAGGCATGTACTCGAAGTGATGTCTGCATATTGCACTTGCACTGCAGCATTGCATGCTCCTTCCACCATGTACCACATTGTTGCATTGCTGCTGACCATCAACTATTGTGAGATGAAAGGACCTGGCATATGCAACCTAGCAACAACAGCAATGCCAATGGGGCACAAGGGCCAAGGAACGTAGTTGCGAAAACCCTTATCAACCACCTGGGCATACTGACACTGGCAACATTGATTTGCCTTTGTACTGGGAAATCCCGCCTTCCCTATCCCACATCACAGAGAAGGTGCTTCTAACAGAGGTAATAGCAATAGAGCACCATACCCAACAGCAGATTGGCAGCGGCATATGGCATAGGCTGAGAAGCAAGACCCTGACTGCTTCGCGGTTTTACCTCATCCCTCACCCGAGTGAGATCACATCAGCGTTTCTTCCGTCATTGCTCCAGGCAACCAGTTTCTCATGTGCTTCCGCTATTCGTCAGGGCCAGCACAAATAGAGTTGTTCTATTTTTGTTGTATTTATCATTTTACTAGGGCCATCCCTGCAGACAATGCGCCTTTTTACAGGGTGCTCGAGGTAAGTGGGAAATGGCGTATTGCAAAGAGGTTACGTAGAAGGTTGTTATAACATAACGGCCTTCTAGTTCTACGCAGCCTCTGCGGCATGACGAAGGAGGCTGCCTAGCAGCACCCCGATGGAAGAAAACTCCAGCTATCACTGCTATCAGAGACCAGGTACCTGTATGTTTTGCAAAGAGAAGCCATGTCGTGAAGAAGCATTAGGTAGGGCTAAAGCAAGGGTGTACTATCCCCTCAGCAGGCCTGGTCAAGGCTTCCGTAGCCAGCGTAGGGTGAATATTTTGACCTACATGTAAAAACAAAGGAAACTCTGCAAAGAGGGGGCTGGGGCGCTATGGCATGGCAAACAATAATTACTATAAAGTTTTAACGGATGGCGACGGGAATATTTTGTGGCGGTGACAAATGGTGGCTGCTGGGTAGCCAAATGTTATTTCGAGACTCCGCTTGATACGTCGCATGACTGTATTGTCCAAGGTTAATGATATGATGCCTGGTCTTTGAATCGGGATACCCGCAGAACTCCAAACATGCGACTGTTAATCATTTCGCTCAATTTTGCTACTTTATTCTTGCAGTCACCCAGATTGCATTGGATACTGTCGAATGCTTCCTCCAGCGTAGGGACAGTATGCCTGGGATATTACTAGGTATGAGTCGTATGTCTTCAGGCTGCTCCCGTGCAGTAGCTCACGACACGAGGTAGAGCGACGCCGGTTAGCATCAGCCGCTGTTGTCTTGGCGGACCAGATTGAAAACTCCAGATACAAAATGTTTTACCAGTCTTGCTCTGGCGATTTTCTCCCCTTGTAGATCTATATAATCTTCTGGCAAGAAATGGTCAGAGCACACCACTGTAGTGTCACTTTCTTTTGCTCTCCTTGCCTTTCCTCCCGTCGAATAGCAACAGTCCATTTCCTTCACAGTTCAGGATGATGGAAATTTATGGAAAAGACGAATACCATTTGCTGGGGCTGGGGAGTAACGCCGGTCACCAGTACATCCTGGAACACAGCAATGGTCGTGGTTGGTCGGTATCCGAAAACAAGACAGCGAAAAATCACTCCAGCCGCTATATTAAAAGCAAGCAAAACTGTTTCTTCTATCCAGATTTACAGCTTTAGTTTCAAGTTAGTTCAACGCCGAAGGAAGTGCTAAAACTAGTAACGGTGGAACTGCATGCATTCCATTCATGCACGTGCAGCACCTGATCGCGTAAGCGCGCAACAAGCCTAAAATCCGTGTACTTTGCACATCCCGTGCACTTGACAAGCTAATACTTAGGGCCCGGTCACACATGCACTCGAAAGTGGCGTATACGCTGAAGCGAGGTCGCAGAAGCGAAAAATGGCATGGCAACGGCGAAAAGCGGAACTTCCGCTTCAGCGGAAACTCCAATCCGCTTCCTCCAAAATTTTCGAAGCGAGACTGTCGCTTCTGCGGATTCGCTTCAGCGGAAAACACCACGGTCTGCTGTATATGGACTTGCTACGAGAAATTTGTATGCGTATGATTTCCATGCAACAAAAATGCGTGCAAGATATTCATTGACCTCGTCTATTCTCCGTACCGTATGTACCACAGTCCACTTTACTCTCATTTTCCGCCAAAGTAGGAGTTGTGCCCTGTTTGCATGTGTGACCATACACACGTGGTTTCGCTGGAGCGACACCAGGTTCGCTGCCGCCGAACCTCGTCGCCGAAGCGAAACCCCAATGCATGTGTGACCGGGCCCTTACTTAGGCCTGGGCGCATCAATCGCATGCCCTCTCAACTTTTCGAGCGCTTATTTGGCATATCATCTATTGATAATTCTCAGCGGTAAAAAAAATTCAAATCTAGTTTTGTGCACTGGTTTCCGCGTTATGTGCACTCGTGGAATCTGCTCATGGCTTCAAAAAATGAGAATCCGTGAACAAGCGCAAAAAAATCAAGTGAAGAAGGCGAAAATGGCCGCTGCTGTCAGAGAGCAAAGTTGGATGTTTGGCGTCTTCTGTGACCTCCCTGGATCAGTTTCGAATTGTCCAACAAGTGGAAATCGCTTCAGGATACCATCCTGAATCGGTGTGCTGAAGGACGATTTGTCCCTCTCTGGGTGCAACGGTCGATGCTAAAACAGCCGATTCTGAGATTTGGCTCACGGACTATATGTTTAGCCTGGTATCCACCACACAGCTGATTGAAGTGACTTTTTCTGGCCAGTGAATCCCTATTTTTCATTTTTCCATTTTTTCTTCTTTTTTTTCTTTTTCTCTTTTTCTACACACACGCCACACCACATACTCCGGCATACACTGGCTGTTGGTAACCACCCAGGAAAATGAAAGAAAAGTCAGGAAGAGTTCGAGAAAGAGAAGAAAGACGTGTGCGACCATAATCGAATCGTCGGGAATTGAACCCGCAACCTCTCGATTGGAAATCGACTGCACATACCACTGCACCATATGGGACACACACACACACATACACACACACACACACACACACACACACACACACACACACACACATACTTGTACTTGTACTTGTACTTGTTGCTCACTGCCAAACTGGTCACGTGGGTCTCCCCGGGAGAGGGGAGAGAGACTCAAAAGGAATCTTGGAAAGATGACTCAACTGGCTATTGAACCGCCCAACGGCCGACACCCCCTGAAATCCCCAAAACTCTGGGTGGACTTGAAAATGATCCCACTTATGGGCTCACCACACCTCAGTAAGTGGGTGAGGACAAGGTGCAGAAAAAGGATTGACGGCATCAGGGTATCCGTCCTGGGATCCAACTGCAGTCACCCCTGCCCCCAGTGAAGGTAATACTTGCTACTAGTGTGGGTGGCTAAATCAGAGTGGGTCTGATCTAAGCGTCACTAGCATCATTGATTACACAAGAGTTAATCTAGCCAGAAGCAGTCCATGGTTAACAGGTATGTATACTTCAAATAGAAAGTAACCTGAAACCAACAAAGGTGGCAGATACAACAATACACCTTCAAGCAGCCGAGCCTGTTGGCAACAGACCCAACACAATCAGGCATAAGTGTACCCACCAACCGGACTAGCTGACAACACATACACACACACACACACATACACACACACACACACACACACACACACACCAGTCCTGTCCTGTCCTGTACGGGCTGTAGAGCCACTACCACTAGGGTCACGTGGGCCCCGGAGGGGCAGCAGAGAGAGAGAGAGAAAGAGCACGCCACCCGATGGCGCTCCAGATGCGAGACTAGTCGAAACCGGCGAGAGCAGATACACATATGCAGGAACTAACTGTCCCGTTCTCTGGCCGTTGGTCGGTGGCAGTGCGTTGAACAGCGATGGCGGTTGCGTCCCTGGGTTGAGCGGAAACAACGATTGCAGGTGCCACAGTGAGCATTGCAGCATCTCCGAGCGGTAGTGTCACCATGGTCACCGGTGACAACACTGAGCAGACACACACACACATACACACATACACACCATACACACATACACACACACACACACACACACACACACACACACACACACACACACACACACACACACACACACACACACACACACACTTGTACTTGTACTTGCTCACTGCCAAAACTGGTCACGTGGGTCTCCCCGGGAGAGGGGATGATACTCAAAAGGAATCTAGGAAAGATGACTCAATTGGCCATTGGACCACCCAACGGCCGACACCCCCTGAAATCCCCAAACTAGGGTGGACTTGAAATGATCCCACTTATGGGCTCACCACACCTCAGTAAGTGGGTGAGGACAAGGTGCAGAAAAATGATTGACGGCATCAGGGTATCCGTCCCGGGATCCAACTGCAGGTACCCCTGCCCCCATTGAAGGTAATACTTGGTAGTAGTGTGGCTGGCTAAATCAGACACACACACACACACTGTACTTGTACTTGGTGTACTTGCTCACTGCCAAAATTGGTCACGTGAGTCCCCCGGGACAGGGGAGAGAGGAACTCAAAGGAATCTTGGAAAGAGGACTCAATTGGCTATTGTAGTATTGAACAGCCCAACGGCCGACACCCCCCTCCCCCCCCCCCCCCCCCCCGAACTCCCCAAACTATGGGGTGGACTTGCACCACTTACGGGCTCACCACACCTCAGTAAGTGGGCGAGGACAAGGTGCATGCAGAAAAAGGATTGACGGCATCAGGGTATGATCCGTCCTGGGATCCAACTGCAGTTGCCCCTGCTCCCAGTGAGGGTGATACATGTACTTGGTGCTAGTATGGGTGGCTAATACAGAGTGGATCTGATATACATGACTGTAAGCTTCACTAGCACCAGTGATTAGCCAGAAGCAGTCCGTAGTCAACAGGTATGTACATTTTTATACTTAAAATAGATATTATATGAACCCTGAGACCAACAAAGGTGACAGATACAACAAAACGCCTTCAAGCAGCCGAGCCAGTTGGCAGCAGACCCAACACTATCTGGCACACATGTACATGTATGTGTACCCACCAGCCTGACTAGCTCACACGCACACACACATACCGGCACACGCACACACACATACCGGCACATGTGCATGTACAATTGTACATGTACGCACGCAGAGACGCGAACACATATCAAATGAAAGAATAGAAAACGGTGCACTCTCAGAAGTAAACTTGAACAAGAAAAGGCTCCTCAAAAATGGATTAAGAATGGACAGCAAAATGCAATGAAAAGTGGAAGTACGCAGTCATGCCAGTCAACACACATGGACATGTAAGCAAAGAGCAAACGGTTAGTACAGTACCATGCAGACTGCGAACAAGCGGCAGAGAATTTCAAGCATAAATCATGCAATTCATCACCAAAACTGAGTGTTTCCGTTCCAAGTGGTTGCTAGTGGATATAGATGTGCATGTAGAACTAATTGAACAGCAAGTGGAGAAGTAAGATGCAGAGAGCAAAGGGTTCGTGCCAATTTTGACAAAACTCGTTTTAAAATGGATTTTAAAATGATGCATAATGCAGCTCTGCTAACCTGTCATACAGACAGACAGTGCAAACTACATGTGCATGTACATGTATGCCTACTATTGCCTAGTACTCCGCACACACTAACTACATGTACATGTACATGCACACGACTTGGGCTCCAGTACATGATGTATGAGATATGTACTGGTATGCAGTATTAATGCATGCATGAATACATGTTCGTCCAGATTGCGGACTGCATCCATGCAGGCGCCACACTTACGCTAGCACAAATCCAGCGGGCCCACACTGCGGAGCACAGCACACAGCTTCAACGTCATAAAACTGAATGCAAATCCCAATGCAGCAGCAGCAGCAGCTTCAGCAGGTCGTGGTAGGATGCAGTCAAGGTCGGAGGATTGACAAGTATCGCTGATACTCAGCTGGGTGTATGGCCGCACTTGCTCCGACATCCGCATCACTCAGTGGTGCGGTAGGAGTCAGCAACCTTCAAGACCCTCTCCAGCTTCTTCATCACATGGCTGATTTCAAAGTGATCGCCTTCCACGCTGCTCGAGAATGCCTTCAGTTTGCGCTGCATCTCATCCACAAACTTGTCCAGAGAAAGATGGTCGCATTCGATTAAGGCTCTTCGGAGATCTTCTACGGGCTGCTGTGCAAGTTTGACCTTTTCCAGATTTCCATCACACACCTGTCTAGCGTGCCGGTAGTCACACCATTTCCAGCCTTGCCATAGAGCTGCCGCTGACAATGTGCCGCTCGCATTCAGTGCCACAACTCCGATGCTTGATGTGATGACCTCGCTCATGCCTAGAGCAACCACGGCGGCAGCCAGTGCCTCAACAGGCAACATGGCCGGTGCAGCCGCTACTAGGCCAGCAAGAAGAGCGAATAGTCCCAGCCCTATGGTCCAGTACGAGGCTTTCTCTTCCGCTTTAGCAGCCATGTTTCTCTCGGGCTCGATTTCCTCCTGGACTTTTTCCATGATGCCATCCAGCTTTGCCAAGACCTTCTCTGCTGCATCGTCGGCCTCCTTCAACTCGGTCAGAGCTTGTTGGGCTTCGTACACGCAATCCTCCATGCGTTTGTAGAACTAAGCGGATGGTCACTTCCAAGCGACTGCCTTCCACTCTTCGGCAAAGTTGTGACGAATTCTTCGAGTTCCTCGCGAGAATGGCTGGATATCTCCGCCAATAAGTCCTCTACATAATCCTGAGCACCTCTTGATTTCCGCTGGGCTGTTTCCAACAAACGTTTGGCTACAGGCAGAAGTTGACTAAACTGCTCATTCGCACTGGAAATGGACTTGACTTGTTCACGACGGACGGTGTCTAATCGTTCTTTCCGCTTTCGCTCCTTATCTCCCAGCTGTTTCTTGAGATCCTCCAATGTTCTGAGGACTTTGGGAAGATACTTAGGGAACACCTCGGCTATATACTTGAGCGATTCTGCTGGAATGATTTCCCCCATTGTAGGGCTCTTACTTCGTTTGAGCTTTCGACGCTCACTGACACTGCACTGTGACGCCTGGGCACGGCACCTCTCACGCCCAAAAAGATAATGAACAAACTCGGGAGACCAAGAATTATGGACAACCGGTTAGCCTAAAACTAATTAGTAAAGGTCAGTCTTCTTTCTTCCCGCGTCATGTGCGGAGCGAGTACAAAGTGCATGCTATAAAATTAATAGTAGAAGCCTTGCTTGATGCTGTCGAAATCGAAAGACGTAGACCTACTTGAGAAGTAATTAGTTGAGTGCATGCTGTATACTGCTGATATGAACTGTTGCCTGCATGGTTGTGTTCTTGTCTTGTTGTGGTGTTATAGGCTAGGGGATCCCCCATGAACACCGGGTGGAATCCCTTCAAGGCCAAGCTAGCGCGCTAGCTTAGTAGTACATGACTGCACTACATCATGATTCATGATTGTTGTAGTAGTATAGCTAGAATACATGACCATGATGACCATGATGACTGTTGAGTGTTGTGTACATCAGTCATGTAAACATGGCGAGTCGAAGGTTCGATGGATTTCTCGTGTGCTCTGGATGTCCGGATATCTAATGGCAGTCGTGAGTCAGTCAAGTCCAGTCGGCGGAATAGCGCGAGAGAGTGCAACGTAAAGTGAGTAAAGTCATAATCAGAATAATGCGTTGCACGGTATTATTCTGTCTTGGGCTTGGCTACAATTGTAGGCTTGTCTTTCCACCTGGATTGTCACTATTTTAAATATAAATAATAATGACTCACGACTGCTATCCAGATCAGAACACACGAGAAGTCATCGCACCTTCGACTCAGCAAGCCAGTGCATGTTCATTCACATTCTTCATCATTTGTGAGAACTAGACCTGGTCTAGTGAGAAGGCATTCTACTGCCTGTCATTCTGGTGAAGTAAAATAAAGTAACAACAACAACAACAACGATATCTTTCTCGCTTCCCTCCTGTGCGTTTGTTGTTGTTGTTGTTGTTGTTGTTGTTGCTGCTGCTGCTGCTGCTGCTGCTGCTGTTGTTGTTGTTGTTGTTGTTGTTCATGTTTGGTTTGGTTTTGTTCATGTTTGCTTTTTTTGGTTATGCTTGTTTTAGGGAACACGGCCTCCTGCTGTGTGATCAGTCGTGTTGAGTGGAGAAAGCACCAGTGACTGTGTTTCTGGGACCCCCTTGGTCGGCCTCTCACTAGTCTTACCAAGAGTACATATGTACCCTTGGTCTTACTCATCAGTTGAGCTGGAGAAGAATCAGGAAAAGTGCCTGGAGAGCACCACTTTGCTCTCCAGCCCAAAACATCATCAGGGAATAGAAACTCTGCTCGCATCGATGATTCCTCCTCGCCGTTGAGCCCGTAGCTCGCAGGAATGTCGGCTAACCGCTGGCCACAGGGGCAGCCAAATCGCTAACATTCTCCTCTCACTGACTGCTCCCAATTCCTTCCAGCGTTGATTTCCGTTCAACTTCATTTTGACACCTGGAACATGCTCCCGACTTCCTTACTTGCTGTTACAAGTTCACCAAACCACCCCCCCCCCCCCCCCCCCCTGGAGATCATCCAAGCTTTCAAGGTGGCAAATGTCAACCACCATCTTCACCCTAGCCGAAATGCATGTAGATCTACCCTTTCTAGCATGACTTTGCTCTTGTCCTCCACACCTGACCTGCTCTTCCATACATTATTATTATTATTATTATTATTATTATTATTTTTTCTTATTTTGTTAGGGATTTCCCAACAGGCAATGTTGCCTTTTTACTGGGAACCCTAAATGAGACTTTGTGTGAGCGCGAAACAAAGCAGGATACATCTTACGCACTCCCACCTTATTCTCCACACATCCTCATTTTGTTCACAATAATCCCCTCTCCATTAATTCTGTCTTCTCTCGCGAACCCATACAGGCCATAGCCTATCGGCATAGGCCATGGTGCACAAGCTCGCGGTAACCATGGTAACGCCGAGACCACAGGTCAGCGTTGTTGGCTGGTCTCACCAGCACAGGTTCCTTCTTGGAGCCCCTCGTACTCTTCCCATTGTCCTGATACTGTGATCGTGGTGATTGTGATGCAGTCACGTGACTTCTCTCTCATCCTCAAGTTCTCACGCGTCACGAGTACTATAAATAGAAGGTTGTGTTTCCGGTGAAAATAAAAAAATGGAAAAATATATGTATGTGGTGTGGTGTGGTGATGGCAAAAAATACATGTAAATAGAGACGCTCCATTTCACGCCAACAACAACTTCTGCTGCTGAATACTGACAGTACTGTCGCCATTGCGGGGGGGGGGGGGGGAGAGCAGACGGGGGTCATTTCCCCATCACACGCATAATAGTACAATGTACAAGTAGTAGTTAGTAAAAGTCTCATTCGCGTGTCATAATACTTTGTCAATTACGAAAACACTTGAAATGGACCTATACGGCTATAGTCAGTATGCAGCGGCCACTGCAGAAATCAAGAAAACGTAATTTAATCGGCACCGCTGTTAGCCAACATTGGATAAAGTTAAAATAGCAGTGAGGGAATCTGAGCAAAACCATTGCCAGCACAATGCAGACGAACATAGAAGGTAGGTAGTGACACGCAAAACTTTATAAAAGCGGCTACACAACGAATAATGGTAAGAGTATATCATAATAAGATTACCTACACGGGCACCTAGTAACGTTATTTACACATAGGTGGGAAATCCACGGAAAAAAACCTACGAGGAAGATTGATGACGGTACAAACAGCACTAGTGATACTGCATTGCTGAATGCCAACCGGACTAGCCGGGCAAATGGCAGTGGGCGGTGAGGGTATTGATGTTTCAAGTATATTACAGAAGCACTGAATAGAACATTGGGCACGCAGAGGTGAGGAGACACAACAGCCACCGTGATGAGAGACAGACAACACACCGACCAGATCGAGCTGGAATTTGTACAAAAGCGAATATACAAGCTGGAGCAGGGCAGTGAGGTATTGGATAGATATACAACAGCATAGCGAGATCTCTACAATAGAGCAGCCAGAGAATACATGAAACCTGCCTAAACTATCTACAAGGATGTCAGCACAAAGGGAAGCAGAACTTCAAATTGCAGGATACAAACGCTGAGAAAAGAAACTGCAAATCTCACATCAGACTGCACTGCAGTGGATATGACGCAGTCGGTCTGTACCTATGTGCCACCTCGGTCACATACTTGAAGTAGCCACTCAGGAGCACGGTGTGTAGATGGACGGCCGCTAACGACGCGACACACACATACTACAGAGAGCGTACACAGCAACAGCTCTACTAAGCGGTGGCTGATATGATACGAGTGGCTCTGACGCGAGTGCGGCGTAGATTGGAAGGGACATGCAGAGCGAGTGCTAGCAATCACGTGCGTGGTTGATAGGATATGAGTGTGCTTGCCGCCCTGCTGACTGTGTGCTTACACAGTGCAACGGCTGGTTTGCGCTCCAGTAACGCAGACAGCTCCGGTGCCGTCATGATGGCAGTTTGAAACAGTTTCAGTGGCAGCTTCCATGACGACTCTGGGTCCGGTGCAGCACCCTGGCGTCTGCACTCGGCGGCGGTTCTCTCCTCGCTAGTGGCAACGGACGCCTGTGATGGGGTCCTAGATATGCCGGCACATCCACCACCACCAACGGCGATGCTGCTGCTGCCAGTACTGCCTGAGTCGCTGACAGTGCTGGCAGTCCTGCTGTTGGCCAGCAGTGCTGCCTCGCCGCACTCCATGCCTCTCATCATGATCAGACTGCTGCACTGCTGCATAGACTGTGTCAACACAACACCACACCACACCGTCGCCATACACCACGCCACACAACAACACAAAGCACAAGACCAAGACAGCGAAGACAAGCATGCAACGTTACATCTAGAACTATACTGGCATTATGACATGACGAAAGTTTTGTGCACTAGTAACAAACACATACACACACACACACACACACCTTCCTTCCTTCCTTCTTCTCCACTGCCATGACTGGCTAAGTGGCCCCATACGGGGCAGCTCTTGGATTAGCGCTGTCTCCGGGAAGCGGCACCAGGACCCGACGACCGACGTGACGGCGCATTCCCACGGGTTATAATTGCTATTGAACGCCGCGATGTACAACGATGCCGTGCGATATCCTGACGGCGGCGGCTCTCCTCGCGAATATTCGAACAAACTTTCCTTGATTTTTTTCTTTGGACGCCGTATTCAAATTTCCGTCAGTGTCGACAAGAGTCCTGACGTTCCACGTTCCCAGAGACAGAACAACCTTTCGAGCCGCTGGTGCACGCGAGTGAAAAGACTCTGGGCGAGGGTTTGCAAGACCTCTACACCCAGGCGAAAGAGGGTCAGCGCGAGTGGCCACATCCGAAGTGGCCATGTCGTCAACGCTGAATTTTCCTCCTCCGCGGCAGCAAGATGAAGACTGCCTTGTCTAACACCGCGTCACTAAGTGTTTTCTACTCACCAGGGCTGGCCCTGGCAGAAGCCAGGAGCCAGCCCGTGGCCCTAAACTCACTACGAAGAAAGAAGAGTTCGGAGCTCCAAAAACTGCTTCCTCCTCTCTCAAGAGAACTCCACACACACACACACACACACACACACACACACACACACACACACACACACACACACACACACACACACACACACACACACACACACAGCTGAAATCAGAAAACAGTGTACACAATCATGTTGCATGATGTATGCTAAAGGAAGGACGGAAAGAACTTTACTCATTTGGTTAATGGTGTTCAATGACACCACAATTGACAATACACCGCATTTCCAGGGTACGAGCAGCACCACAAATCTGCCCTGCAGCATAATACTACAGGGCACACACTTTATAATTCCAAACTGAAAAGTGACATTTCGTCGCCAAAACGGGGGCCGGCAACCCTTCCATAATAATAATAATACAGTGGAAGCAAGCCTGACTGACCTGGTAGAGTTCCATATTGTCTTCCGACTCTTGCCGCACTATGTCATTCACAAGCTTCCACAACTGTATGAACTCCGCCTGCCCAGTGGTATGATGCAACAAGAAAAAGAAGATGATGAGAGGACACAAGAAAATATGAACACAAACAACCATATTACTATAGTCCCCCCCCCCCCCCCCACACACACACACAACCCATACACTCCCATTAATATACCACTGGTAAAAGAATACAGGTGAACACAACAACAACAACAACAACAACAATAAAAGATTTCAAACAACAACAACAACAACAACAACAACAACAACAACAACAACAACAACAGCAGCAGCAGCAACAGCAGCAGCAGCAGCAGCAGCAGCAGCAACAACAACAACAGCAGCAGCAGCAGCAGCAGCAGCAGCAGCAGCAGCAGGTGCAGCAGCAGCAGCAGCAGCAACAACAACAACAACAACAACAACAGCAACAGGAACAGGAACACAGCAGCAACAGGAACACAGCAGCATCAGCAGACACAGCACTGGTGGTGGTGGTGGTAGCAGTAGCAGTAGCAGTGCTGGCGGTGTGTCACTTAGCTGCAGGCAGCAGGACTGTGTGAGACTCACCTGCACCATGCAGCGATACGGGCCATCATCAGCAGGAAGAAGCGATGCAGGTGTTCTCATACCAGACTGTGCAGCACGCTGGGCTAGTGGACTGAGGCGGACATCATGATATCCCCCGTCCACTGCCACCCCTGTGAGTACTGGCACAGTGGCTGAAGAGGATGACGCAGTCGGACTGCTCGATAGCCGTTGGTCTGGAGAAGAAGACAGGGATACGCTTGGCGAAGGTCTGTCACTACCGGCCGCCATTTGAGCAATAAGTTCCTTAGTGCTGGGCCGGCGGGAGTCAGCAGACAGCGAGTCGCGCTGTTGTGCTAGGCGCTGTCGATCTGTGATCAGCTTCTCAAGCGATGTCGACTTGCGAGCTGCTGGAGGCTGGACATGCTGCTGCTGCTGGAAAATCGGTGTATCTCTGGAGAGGTGCGAGCAGAAGAGTAGCTCTAAGCGCTGGTTGAGCGGCTTACGCATCATGACGTCCAGTAGACGTGTGCACACGGTAATGTCAACTAACTCATGCACTTGCCACATCTGCAAAGAGAGCAGGCCAGTGCAAAACAACACACACACACACACACACACAGGCATACATACACACCACACATATACACACACACATATACACCACACACGCACGCACGCACGCACACACACACACACACAGGTGCAGGCACACACACACACGGGCACAGACGTACAGGCACAAACATAGGAGCAGACATACACAGCCACAGACAGACACGCAGACAGACACATAGACATACACACAGACAGACAAACACACACACTTAGTCACAAACTGTGCAAAATACCCTGAGAGTACCGCACCAGTACATCACGCCACACCACACTTGGCCACGCTATCCATGATGTAACAGAGGTGCGGTTTACTAGGGAGACAACACAGGAGGCTGGAACGTGAAATGATGTGGGGTTCGCTTCCAAGCTGCATGTTCCAGTTACCCTGGGGGTAGGGTTGATCCATGCGTGTTTGTATATGGCTTAGCTGGTCCGGGAATGTTTAGGGTCCGCAGATGAAGGCCTCTATCGTGATCGGATCACGTAGAACTTCCAAACCTGGGTTTGAAAAGCACAATGTTTTGGGTACTATGGCGTTGTGGTGTCTCTCTCTCTCGAGGCTACGATTCCCTGGTTGGCACTAACCCCACCCAGCAGCCCCTCATCTGTATCTGCTAGTCCTGTCCTGGTGATGACCAGTGGCGGATGGACCAGTCACTATGCAACACACGTACTAACGCACCAGGTTTATGCACAGCTTGACAATGTATAAAAACATTGTTCCAGATCAAAGGAAGCAAGTCAGCAGCAATGATAAAGACACTAAATGGATCAATTTTTTTTAATGTTTAGTGCAGTTGAGAAACTGAGAGCTGTGATATGGAAATGCCCAGAGTGCATGTTCAATGCCAGAAACCAGTCAAGCAGGGACTGGGGTCCATTGGTCATGCCCTCGGAGGTGTTCTGCAAATTGACCTACATGGCCGTCCTGACATATGTGTTCTCACCCTGAGGGACTTCGCTACCAGGGACGAGCTTGTGGCATGCGAGCACGAACTGGAAGGTGAAAGAGTGCGAGTGCTTCCAGGGGATGGCTCTGTTTCCGCAGAGTGCTTGTGTACGGGTGCGAGCCGTCCATGCATGTTGGTCATATCGAGTCAGCTCTGAGTGAATTGGTGAAATTGTCGGGAAAGTTGAGAGGGAGAGCATTGTCGTTGATAGCTGAAACACCAATCCTCTCTAGCTGTAAAGTCAATATAATTTTCGTTCAGGCGGGTGGATGGGTGGGTGGGTGTCCTTAGCCTAAAAGGCCTTGCGGACTGCCTTCACTTCAAGCAGTCGGTAGACTGCAAGGCTGAGGACCTGGAAGCATACCAGCAAGTAAAGCAATTAATTCCCTAGTTATCGATATTTTACACGAAATAATTTTTTTTTAAATGGATGAATGGGATGAGTACAAGTATCTGGTGCAGTTTGATGCCTGGAACTGGTGGAAGGCAACTGGTAGTGACGGAATTCCATGGTCCATTTTTGAAGGAATGTGCCGATGTTCGGGCCTATTCACTCGTCGTTCTATTCTGTGCTTCACTCCGGACAGGTGTAGTGCCCTCAGCGTTCAAACTGGCTTCAGTCGTACCCCTGTATAAATCCGGCGACCCCTCCCTCCCCACTAAATACCGACCTGTGTCTTTACTCCACATTATCTCTAAACTACTCAAGAAGATCGTCCAACGCCAACTTGTGCACCACCTTCGAACTAACCAGTGCCTCCCTACTACCCAATTTGCCTACCGTCAGCACCACTCCACTGAGGATGCCCTCTGCCTTCTCACTGACAGTCTCTTCGCTGCCAAGGACAGGGGAAACGTGACAGGAATATGCACATTGGTTATATCGAAAGCATTCGACGAAGTCCGCCTCACACAGCTCATTGTCGATCTGTTTGACGTCGGTGTGTGCGGATCGGCCTTCACCTGGTTTGCAAGTTACTTGACTACACGAAGTCTACACGACGTCTCTTCGTTCAGGCTGTTGTCATCCCTGACATGATCTATGGCAGTAACGCCTTCTTCCCCGCGCTTCTCAGTCGCCAGCTTGATCGCCTGGCTCTGCTGCAAAACAGGGCTATCCGAGATATCGACGGGCACCTACCCTACACAGCCGTGCATCCCCTGCTGGTGCAGCACGGCTTGTACCGCATAGGCGAACTGAGCAAGCGCAAGCCTTTAGTACTTGTCTTGAGGCGCCTGCACGGGAAGGCTAGTGATGTGTTGTCTGTACTGTTCGTCAAGACCTGCTGGCAAGAGAACCCGTCATCAGTGGTCCAGCGGTCTGCTAAGTAAGCCATACTCCACTCGCTCTGGCGCTTCTTGGCCTTCTGTCGCAGGATCTGCACTCTGGAACCTGCTGCCAGATGATGTTCGGACCATAGCAAGACAGAAGAAGTTTAGTATAAATTGCTTACCGTATTGTTGCTCAGACTAGCCCGCCTCCTAGCTCTCCTTGACCACCCTGACACCCAGTTACTCGCTTGACTCCTCTGTCAGGTCAATTTTCTTTCGTAGTAATCTGCAGCCTCGACAAATTCCTTTTCTTTCATTTTTAAATGCGGCTTCTCCGCTCGCCTTTTATTGGGCCAAGTTTCCGTTTATTGTGCGAACAAAAATAAATCAACCAACCAACCAACCACTTACTGCACCATTGCGCTATTAAACCTGCAACGATAACCAGCACTCTTCACCTTGAATAAGAAGCATTCACAAAGACCTCTCATATGCCATGCCACCCGCCCCACCACACATGTCCAGTGTTGTGTGTGTGTGTGTGTGTGTGTGCAAGCGCGCGCACGCACGTGTGTGTGTGTGTGTGTGTGTGTTCACACGGACCTATCCGTGGCTGGAGTGCGTAACTGGTTTGAGTTGGCAAGCGATCGTGGAGAGTGGCGTGGAGTGGTGACAGCAGCAGGTGAGGACAAGGAACCCGCCCCGAAGAGCATCGAGTGCCCAACCTGCAACCGTCTGTTCCGCCGTAGTTCCGACATGGTCCGTCACAAGTGTTCAGCAATCCGTCAGCTCCCGGTATCGGAGCAGCCTGGATCAGTACAGTGTCCAACATGCAACCGATGGCTACGTAGCAGAGGAGGCTTTGCGGTGCATAAGTGTCGGCTAGGCGATGTCGACCAGCCGCCGGCCCCTGCCCCTGCTCCTCTTGTTGTTCCTGGTGTAACTTGCACGAACTGTCAGCGTTCATTTAAATCGGCTGCGGGTCTCAAGCGTCACCGTTGTGGAACCTGTCCAAAGCGCCCTACTGTGGCTGAACGCCAACAATTCAAGTTTCACTGCCAAGTTTGCCACAACCGACGGTTCCGGAGGCGGCAAGATCTGGAACGCCACTTGGAGCATTGCCTTCCTCCCCCCTAACCTCTCTGACAGTACCTCCCTTTGGGGAGCGGCGTGGCCATTTCTGGCAGCTGTCAATAGTAGTAGTAGTAGTAGTAGTAGTGTGTGTGTGTGTGAGCTAGGCAAACAACAGTGTGCACTTACGTCAAATAGCCGCTCTGCATAGCTGACGTGAGAATCTCCCAGTTTCCACGGCTGCATGGCAGTGAAGAAGTCGACAAAGTGCTCCTTGTCCAGCGTCAGCGAGTCAACAGGATCGTTATCACTGTGCCCTCGTACTACAGGCTGACTCTTGTAGGACGTACTGCTACGATGATGCTCCTGATCACAGGCACCATGCACCACACACGAAAGAAAACATAGAACACAAAAGAAAGGAGAATCAGCTGCAACACATTCAAAAATGTACAACACATTATGATAGTGTCTACAAGCAGTATCACTGGGAAAGTGAGAATGTTAGTCAAGATATTGGCACTGGTAGGATTGCAAAAAAGCCTGCGTGAAGCAAAGCTGCACAAGCTCAGGGTCATTTCTAACTGATTAACTCAGCATTAATTTCAACGACGTTTCAGCAAATTGCATATTACGGGCGAAGTCTTACCAGGAACTCCAAGTAGATGATTCCAAGCTCTTCGCGAGTGAAGCTGGTCTTTGTACCAATAGCACGGACGATAGTTCTCCTGTTGTTATCCTCAAGGGTCTAGTGCAGCAATGAAACACAAAGGGGGAGAGAGAAAGAGAAAAGAGAGAGAGAGAGAGAGAGAGAGAGAGAGAGAGAGAGAGAGGGGGGGGGGGGGGGGGGAGACCAGAAAACCAGGAAGATTTTTACATCGACATATCCACAATTACTGTACCCACATACACATCAACAACGCAAACACGCGGTTTTAGTTTAAGTAGGGCAAACAGGGCAGATGTACAATACAGTAGAACCTGATGTAAGCCACCTCTGGGTTTAGCCACCTCTGGGTTTAGCCACCTCTGGGTTTAGCCACCTCTGGGTTTAGCCACCTCTGGGTTTAGCCACCTCTGGGTTTAGCCACCTCTGGGTTTAGCCACCTCTGGGTTTAGCCACCTCTGGGTTTAGCCACCTCTGGGTTTAGCCACCTCTGGGTTTAGCCACCTCTGGGTTTAGCCACCTCTGGGTTTAGCCACCTCTGGGTTTAGCCACCTCTGGGTTTAGCCACCTCTGGGTTTAGCCACCTCTGGGTTTAGCCACCTCTGGGTTTAGCCACCTCTGGGTTTAGCCACCTCTGGGTTTAGCCACCTCTGGGTTTAGCCACCTCTGGGTTTAGCCACCTCTGGGTTTAGCCACCTCTGGGTTTAGCCACCTCTGGGTTTAGCCACCTCTGGGTTTAGCCACCTCTGGGTTTAGCCACCTCTGGGTTTAGCCACCTCTGGGTTTAGCCACCTCTGGGTTTAGCCACCTCTGGGTTTAGCCACCTCTGGGTTTAGCCACCTCTGGGTTTAGCCACCTCTGGGTTTAGCCACCTCTGGGTTTAGCCACCTCTGGGTTTAGCCACCTCTGGGTTTAGCCACCTCTGGGTTTAGCCACCTCTGGGTTTAGCCACCTCTGGGTTTAGCCACCTCTGGGTTTAGCCACCTCTGGGTTTAGCGACCACTTGCTCTTAACCACCGTCTTTCCATGCACTGACAGTTCTACACAGATACTGTGGGACCTGGTTCTAAAGACCACCTGGCTTTAACGACCGCTTTTGCTTGCTTGCGTGGGGTCGTTGCTTAAACCAGGTTTTACTGTATCACTGATTGGCTGCGCGTTGCTCAAATCTCACAGACAGCACCCACTCCCCAACTCAAGTCTAGCCTCCCATCCTCACCTTTACAACCTCCAGCCTCAGCTTCATTCGAAAGCTGTCAATCGCCTCCTCAGTCACGAAGCTAAACTGTTTGTAGCCGGCCATGATCAGATCACTGACGTCGACAGACTTCAAAGATGTCTGAAAATAGAGGAACAGAAACACACAAAGTCACAAACCCATGATTACCCGCTGATGTGAACACACAAACCCATGACTACCCGCTGATGTGAACACATCATGTGCACGGTCACGGTCACAGCGCACACAAACATAACATACACACACGCATGCACACACACACGTACCCGCACCCACCCACCCACCCACACACGCACGCACGCACCCACCCACACACACACACATACACATACACAACTACTTGAGTAGTGACACACCACCTCCTCCATGATTCTTACCGCCATGCCTGCCTTGACAGCAGCAGTGGGTATTGGTGGCAGGACAACAGGCAGGGTTGCGTCACGGTTGTTCACTCTTTCCAAATACTCAGTTAGACGAGACATGGCCTCTCCTTCGTCATCCACCTCCAGCAAGTCTCGCCTATTCGCTTCCAGGACAGCCAACGCCACTTGAAACAATGCCTGCAGGAGAGCAAGAGCATGATGATCATACTAGGACCATGAATGTGAAGAGCAGAACGATGTGAAGACCTATCAAAGCTGTCAAAGTGAACATAGTTTGAAAATCAACTGTTATGTACAAGCTGTAACATTTAGACACTTATAATACATACATAAACAGTGGGTACATACACACATGTACATACGCATACATAAATCCCCCCTCCCCAACACACACACACACACACACACTACATGAGCAGGGACACTGACTGACCTTGGAGCCGTCGAAGAAAAAGCAGTCAAGCACGTTCACAGCACTGGCATAGGGCATTACACTGAAGTAACAAATAAGAACAATAAGAACAACATCAAAATCACAGCAACAATGAAATGCCAACACCAACAGCAGCAGAAGACCAAACAGAAAACGAGAACATGTGACTGCGCATGCGAGGATATGAAAGTGAAATAAATCAGCAGTCGCTTGGCTCAGCACACATTGCCTTGAGGATGTCCTTTGCCGTGGGAGTGTTGCTAGACACTTTACTGTTACAGATGACAGCAGACGAGGAGAGACTGAGTACAAGAGAATGTTTATTACTGCCACACGGCATGCTCACACGCCTGTCAACAGCAGCTCCAGGGATAGGGGGAGGGGGGCTCGACTGAGCACAGCTGCAGGGATGTGGTGGGGATGTGGCGGGGGGTGGGTGGAGAGGGTGGAGAGGGTGACTCACCTGAGGAAGATGGTTAAGAACCAGGACAAGGAGATCATCGACAGTACACCTAACTCGTGCAGCTTGTCATAGAGTTCCGGAAGGTGCTCTTTCGCTAATGCCTCAAATACACCTGAATGCACAAAATCATAACGAATAGCCATTGTTACTCAGCGAAATGCACACAGCTTGCACATGAGAGCTTCAAGCTTCAAAAATTATAACAGTGCATTGTCTATGACCAACATGAAGTTGCCTTTTATTTTTATATCTTATTTCTGCTACAACCAAAGTGAACCAAAGTGATAAGAAAATCTGGGCGTTTGTTCTTGCAATGGATATGGATGAACACACGATCCCGCAAGCCATTTCATCGACCACCGTGGATCTCTTTACTGTTATCAATGGACACCTGAGTGCTTTGGAAGTGGCTGTGGAGTCTGGAAGGAGCTTGGCCATGCGACCAATCCACGCTGTCCAATGAATCAGAGCTCCAGCCATCCAGGTTGGGCGCAAGCAGCCAGTCCCAGGAGCCTGCCAGTTGCTTGGGTGTATCCAAGGTTGGCTTGCCATGTGTAAGAATATTGCTAACATCTAGCTCCTCGAGTGGGCAGGTCTTCTTGAGTGATGGTAATAAGTTAAGAACAGCACCACAAGCGGGCAGACACCCTCGTGTGTGGATATGGGTACCGTACAGGTGATGCGGAGCCTGCCTCGGGGTCCTCTGACATCAAGTTGTTCCTGCAAGAGCGCATTCAGTCCAAGCCGAAATCCCAGAAAGCATTGGGCTCGGTGGTCAAGCAGTATAAGGATGCTCAAGCTCCTCCAAAGTCTAGCAGCATCAAGGCTGGCTCCGGAGGTGTGTCGACAGGTGGACACCAGTTTTTCGCCCAAGGAACCGGGGTCTGCACGAACGCATTGGATCTTAGTACTTCGAAGTACATGATACACACACTCATGTACACACACACACACACACACACAGAGTCACAACTCTCCCCGTACCTTGATCCACCAAGGCTCCTGCCACTTTAGTGTTATAGTAGTCCGGTAGTAGACGCTCACACAGGGCTACCATCAGCCAGAATGCCTCCTCCTCAGAGCAGTAGAGTAGTAGAACAGAGCAGACTATGTTCATGGCCTGGCAGTAACCTACACACACACACACACACACACACACACACACACACACACACACACACACACACACACACACACACACACACACACGCACACGCACACACACACACACACACACACACACACATGTATACACAGATAAACACACATGGACTATGTCTACTGGAGACCTGGATATCACAGCAGAGATTAGACATAAGGTACCACATCCACAATGCATCACATAACGTTACCACTTTGATTACTAAAGCAAGGCAACGAAAGAGGCCAAAATTCTTGGTAAACTGCCACTACTGTATGATCACCATCTTCATAGTCACCGAACCAGTTGCGTGCAGACCTGTTCGCTTGCAATGACATAATAGACAAAAAACTGGCCTACTCATGGACACAGAAGTCAGAACAGTTGCAACTCCGAGTTTCACATTTTATATTGCCTGATGATTGCTCAGCGTGAAATTCGCAGTTGCAATCGACCGTGCCTGTGTGAGAGAGCTCTGTGCCCCCCCCCCCCCCCCACACACAGGTTGGGGGAGGGGGAAGGGGCGTTGGAAGGTGCTCGACAACGGTGGAGCCATGAAGAGTCGGGGGCCTAAAAAGATTGAACAAATTGGGCCCAACTAGCCCATATTTTATTGCTTCGAAAAGCACAATACGAAATTATTGGTGCGGCCAAAGCCACACCAGTTCCGATGGCCCTTGGGGGGGTTGAGAACTGTTTTAGCAGTGGAAGTCGCCTACTACGTAAAGTACCATGGACATTACATACTGCAGAACATAAAGTACATAATTATACTATTCCACGGCATCCTACATTTATGCTATACATGTACCAGTTATTTGATATATCGGATATGGAGGACCCAGGCTATAAAGTAGATTTATTACGGCTCTTGCTGGTACGTTATATTGAAATTTGAATATACTAGTAAAAAAAAGAAGTAAAGTTTGCACGTCCGCGTTACCACCGGCTATGCAATTGCGTTGAGAAACACAACCAGCTTAGGAAGTTTCGCATGTGCCAGGCCACCACCATGCCTGTACCAGTACTATAGTAATTGAAAAGGCAACATTTAAAATTCAGCAAAAGAAGAAAAAGAAAAGAAGCAGTGCAGTGCAGTGCAGTGCAACACGTACCAATAGCTGGATTTCGTACAGCATACGCAGTAAGTACACGCCGTAATGCGCTGATACCCGTGTCACATTGAAATGCTTTGTGCTCAGGAAGAGACCTGCATCAATGTGAGCAGAACAAAACACACACCACGCCACACACAAGATAGCAAAAGACACCACAAAACAGAAGACAGCAAAAGACACCATACATACAAGATGGCTACTGTATTTTAACGGTTTATAAGTCGATCCCCAACATACGGGGCCTCGATTTACGATTTCAATAGCGGTTAAACCCCGGTTGCAAGTCAACTGACCCTTTTTTTAATTCGGGTTTTAGGTCATGAAAGGCTGACTTATAACCGGAGAATACGGTATGAGTGAGTTGACTTCCGGAGAACATCCTGGCATCAACTAGTATCAGAACAGAAGGCACGGGTGCAGGATTTAGAAATAGATAAGGTGCCACACAACTAGTAGTCAGGTTCACGTTGCTGCTGCTACTGCTGCTGCTGGTGTAGATACCAGACAGTGTACTGATATGCACTCCATGCCCTAGGTTATCCAGAGAAGGCAGAGATGAAGAATTGACTGTGCTACATCATCACATGTGCTACAAATGTCATACTAGTAATGCGTTTGTGCATCTGCTATCTAAGAAAGGCACTGTGTTGGGAGTCTTGGTCATATACTGTCTGATGAGTGTTTCACACGACAACTCCCAGTAACGACGGAAAAGGATTTGTTTGCTTCATTGCTGTGTGATCATTGTAAGAAAGGCACTGTACAGCATACGGAACTGTAAAAGTACAAGGCATCGTGCAGCATAAGGCTTCCAGTACACCAGCAGCCGTACACCCTTGACGAATACCAGGAGAGGCATGGCTAAGCAGGGGAGAGTCAAAAGGCCACAAGGGCATACCCTACGCTTACCTATGAAGATCTCGCTCAATCTCCTCAGCCACTGCTACTGGCACTTCAGACATGGCACGCAGTGTCAGCTTGCAGTAGTAGTTCGGATGTGTTTGCAGCTAAAGGCAAGCAAGATTGACAGGAAACCATGAGATGTTCACATTGTTCAGCAGGCTTTGCCAAAGATGTCAGTACTCAAAGATAAATACCTCGTCCCAACACACAGCGATGAAACAAGAGCACAATCAATGGGAAGCTTAGGATGCAGATTCCTGCATTGATAGTAGAGCATTCAGTAATCCACCTGCAGCAGTTACATGTATAGATGTACATGTACATAGGACAAACACAACTCACATCATTCATGGCCCCAGAGCTACAAAGCCAGAGCTCTGCTCGCAGTGAGTCTGGTATGCCCTTCAGTACCAGGTCCATTATTTGCGTGTTGCGATACATAGACACACCCCTAGTCAGTTACAGAATAGAAACACACACGTACACATGTACAAACGTACACACACACACACACACACACACACACACACACACACACACACACACACACACACACACACACACACACACACACACACACACACACACACACACACACACACACACACACACACACACACACACACACACACACACACACACACACACACACACACACACACACACACACACACACACACACACACACACACACACACACACACACACACACACACACACACACACACACACACACACACACACACACACACACACACACACACACACAGTAAAACAGTTAGACTTGACACTGCATGATCACCATCACAGGCCAGGTACTTGTATGTGCCAATTGCAAACCTCAATACACACAGCTCCTAGCCAGTGAGAAACTGTGCACATACGGCTAAGAGTACAGCCGTTTAGACCACCCAGATAACCTACCACACACAAGAACACAGGCACACATGTTGGAATATGTACTTGTTTCAACACAGCCACACACACACACACACACACACACACGCACACACGCGCACACACTGACACATACACAGACACACACAGAAGTGCACACTCACACGGTCGCACACACACGCACACACGCGTGCACACACACACACACACACACACACACACACACACACACAGGTACCATGGTGTGCACATACCTGCCATACTCTGCGAAATGAAGACCCCACAGGTGTATTTTGATTGCCTCTCGCGCTTGCGCATTCTGTGGAATGTCCTGCTTGAAGGTGTTCATCAGTGCATCAGATAGCTTTGACTTGGCCTCCACAAGCTCCTGGTCTTCTTCCTCTACAAAACTACATACACAGCAAGTCAACACAAAAGAGCAGCGAGCAGATTAGCGACTGCACAAGAGGATATCCAACAAGAACAGAGACTCCCTCGAGTCTACGGCTACGGACCGGGGAGAATCCATAAATACAAATACAAACAAACAGCCATATCAGGCAACAAAGACAGTTCTGATGTCTTGATGGACAACTCTCCATAAAATAGCACTAGTGGACACAGAATTGAAAGCAGATGCAGCCCTGTCGCCCAACTTATTCAACAAAGAACCAGTGAAAACATGCCACGTTTGCAGCAACGAGTTGGGAATGATTGAACATTTTACATTTGCTAGACACGCATGTCTCTCCTCAAAAATCTACCGTCTTTAAAAAGATTCTCCACACTCTATTGTACTCAACTACTAGCTACTTCAAAAGAGAAAAGGAGAGAGAGAGAGAGAGAGAGAGAGAGAGAGAGATAGAGAGAGAGAGATAGACAGAGAGAGATAGACAGATAGAGAGAGTGGGGGGGGGGGGGGGGGGGGGGCACAGTCATTGGACTGCAGTGCGCACAGGGAGCATGTCTAATGAATCAAAAACTGCAATGGTGCCCTGGTACTGTGGTAGCAGCAGCACGGCATATTCAGTACCTGATGCTCTCTCCTTGAGCCCTCTCAAGGTAGGACGAGATTTGTTCGCACACAAAATCCCGGTGTCGCAGCTGAGCAAACAGGAACGTTGCCTACAACACAGAACACCAAACGGATGACCAGAACTACCATACATGTACTCAAGAGTACTTACCCCCCCCCCCCCAAGAGTGTGAAACTCCCGCATATCCTGCTGTGCCGACAGAATTTCAAGTTGACGTCATTCTTATGATGCTATGCTCCTTGCATCAGCGATTTACGACATTTGTACAGGGTGTCAACGCATCACACGCGTTTCCCTGTACCAAGAGTACAGTCATAACCATGTACAAGAGTATTCTAATTTCAGAAATTTTCGGTGCTCAATATTTTCGGTACGAGGGCAAAAGGCCAGGTTAGGTGAACAGAAATTTTAGGTACAGAGGAGCAATTCCCTATTGGATTATGTGTGTTAGTGTTTTTTTCGGTGTATTGAAATTTTAGGTATGACACAGACGCAACGAAAGTACCGAAAGTAAAAGTACACCGAAAATTTGTGAAATTACAGTAAACCATGTACTTCTTGCTTGTCCTAGTTTGCACAGGATGAAAAAGGGGGCTTTGTCCACCACAGGTCCGGGATAGGTCTGACTATACGTGTACAGAGGGCATTGCATCATACAAATGACGTCAACTTGAAATTCTGCCGGGACAGAATCCATAGTGGAGTTGCACACTCTTGGGGGGGGGGGGGGGGTGCCCTTGTTGTATAAAACAATAAAAAGAAATGTTACGGCTCATGTGCAGGGCATAGCTTAAGGATTTCATTTAGCTCGGACAAATGTCCTTCCGTTTTGAAATCTGTCCGGACACGCCCGGACATTTTCCACAACACATTTTCGGGGTGTTTCTTCTTCTTTTTTTTTTAGTAGGCGGATCAAGTAAATATAGTGAAGTCTACGCCTGAGACTACGGTGTACGTGTTAGTTGTACAACATGCAAGTCTCATTTGGCACGAAGCTCCGAAGAAAGCCCAACTCTGCATAAAAAGGTCGAAAGGTCGCTGCTCTTTTTTTACTTTTTGACCGGACACTATGTCCGGTGAAATTGAAAACGTCCAGTCAGTGGCCGAAAATGGCCGGAAAGTGTCCGATGTCCGGCCGTTAATCTATGCCCTGATGTGAGACCCAGTCAGAGTGAGCTCCCCGCATCTGTAGGAATGCCACCACCGTCCAAGGATCAGGGTGCACATGCAATGGTGGGCGGTGAGTAGAACAGACCCGCAACCAAAGTGGTCAAAGACCGAAAAATACCATTCGCTGCATCAATGTTACCCTCGTGCCAGGCCACGTGTATTAATTTTTATACTATTACACATAGCAGTGATCTAGCCAAAGCCGGCTCAGCCATTCTGCCGGGCCTAATTTTGGCCGGCTGCAGTCACCCCCATGTAGACTGTAGTGCCCCATATCCTAGGCGTAGGTATGTACAGTACAGTACGTAGCACTGGCTACTCAGGCTCAGTGCTAGCTCTTCACTCAAGCTCAAATGCACTTGAGTATGCACTTGAGTACGTCAGTAAAATGTAACAGGTTGGGTCATGGTTCGCTGCTTCTGGTGGTGTACATGGCTGTGGCTAGGCTGGGTCTTGTCAGATGACCAATGATTATGTACACTGCATGCAGACATGACCTTGGTGAACACATGATCCATGCTCATGTAGCTGTTTGCTTCCTTTTTCATATTTTGTTAATTTACCTATAATCACATTCACGTTCACAACTGCCTCATGAATGCCCATAATTGGACGAAGCGAAAGAAGATGCAAGCTGCAATGAAAGATTTGTAGTGGTGTGTGTGTGTGTGTGTGTCCGTGTGGATACGTGACTGATGGCGGGGGTCTGGGGGCGCAGCCCCCAGAACGATGCATTTTAACTAGAACGTGTTGGCCGGCTGGCATAAAATCCTGGCTAGACCTCTGCGTAGTGCCGTGGACATGGAAATCCGGTTGAATGGCCCCGGTGGACATGGAAATCCGGTTGAATGACCGGGGCCGGTGCCCTAAGTGCGTACAGAACATTGCATGTTCAGTGCACAATCATGTTGATCGCATGCGTACTCACGGCTGCAGGGCTAGCGCCCTGGGGCCGCTTGACCTCCGACTGGATTTCCATGTCCACGACAGTAGTTATTTAGAAACTGCCCAGCAAAAAGACTAACAACAACTGAGCAAACAGGATAGCACAAGACACAGCTCGAAATGCGGCAGCAAATGTGTCGAGCAGCTGGTTGAGATTTCCCATGACCAAAACCAAGTGGGGAAAGTACATGCAATTGTTACTACTGGAAGCATGGACATCCCATTACTGTACCTTGGACTTCATGATGATGTGAATGCCAAATGGTATTGCGTCCTCATCCATGCGATCAAATACAGCGATGTCACGGATAGGTATCACGGCCGAGCAAAGACTTTTCATCTAGACGGACACAGAACAAAGCATAACAGAACAACAGTGAGAGGGAGAGAGACGGGGGGAGAGAGAGAGAGACGGGAGAGAGAGAGCGCGCGCGCGCGCGCGCGCGCGCGAGAGAGAGAGAGAGAGAGAGAGAGAGAGAGAGAGAGAGAGAGAGAGATAGAGAGAGAGAGAGAGGGGGGGGAAGGGGGGAGACAGACAGAGGGAGGGTTAGAGACAGACGGACAGAAAGATAGACAGATAGGCACAGAGAGAGAGATGGAGAGAGTTAGATGAAGAATACAGACTCAGACATCTGGAGATCATTTCTAAATTGGATAAATACAGGAAAACACAATTATGTACAGAATTCCACAGGGACTCAAGTGCTGCTCCTGAACCTGACAGACTCCTGCAGCTTCAGGAAAGTTCGTTATACAATCCTTCAGAACTTGGCCACAAAAAAATTCAAAAACCCTAAAATACAACAGCAACGGTCACACAAACATCCCTCCCTCCCTCCCTCCCTCTGTCTCTGTCTGTCTGTCTGTCTGTCTGCCTGTCTCTCTCTCTCTCTCTCTCTCTCTCTCTCTCTCTCTCTCTCTCTCTCTCTCTCTCTCTCTCTCTCTCTCTCTCTCTCTCTCTCTCCCTCCCTCCCTTCCTCCCTCTCTTTCTCTACCCACCTTTGTCGTGAAGCAGAGGTAGTTAGCTGAGCAGTAGAGCTTGCCAAGGGCATGCGATTTAGAATACGGCAGCCACAAGGTACAATCAAAGCTACCTTCCAGTTGTTCTTCCTCAGGTAACCGGAAAAGAATCCTACAAGAAAACCAGGTCAACACAGAGAAGCACACATGCAATGAGTATACAATACAGCTCTTGGTACACACAAGGCTGGTGACAAGGGCATGACAAACCAATAGCCATAGCACCAGCAGCAGCACCAGCAGCAGCAGTGGCAAAAGCAGCAGCAACAACAGCAAGTGGTGTGAGCAGTACTCAACCGGTAGGTCTTGTCAAGTACTTGGTAGATAACAACATTGGATTCTGTTCCATACAGTTACATGTATGTTTACGCAGTTGAAATCTCTGTCTAAGCCGTTAGCCACTAACTCGCTCTGCCTTTTGCGGGAAGGGTTTATACTACTTCGTAGGGTTTATACAGTTAGAAAAAAGAACATACTGAAAATGATGGCTTTGAGCTCTGGTGTCCAGGTCTTGCTTGATAGTGCTGGGCTTCTTGGACGTCTTCTGCTCACTGAGAAAAGCAGACATGTAGAACAAGTGGTAATGTAGTACACATTACGACATTCATAAGCATACCCAACAAGAGTCTACGATAATGACCTTTCATGCGGTGAACCAGGGTGTTGCATACCGTATTATCTCTAACATAAGCACAGTCTCCAATAATAGCACGTCTCCAATAATAGAACACCTTGGGGCGACATTCAAAAAATAAAGTGCTCAGTCTCCATTATAAGCACACTGTGTAAATACATTGTCTGTACCGGCGAAAAACCCCTGAAATGTGTGTGTCTGACATGAATTTGGCATGGCAACATGCCTCTGAAATGAGGATGAAATAATAATGGAACAGTCTCCAATAAAGGAACGTCTCCATTAATAGCACGGGGCGGAGGTACATTGAAAAAATAAAGGACCGTGCTTATATTAGAGATAATACGGTAACTGGTTAGTATGACTACACACTAGGCTTACTACACACAGTGTGCTAGTTCAGCTAACTGTAATGGAAAGCAAGACATAATCAAGATAAGGGGCCGGTCGAGGGAGGTACCCAGATAAAAGAGGTTCTACAGCACACTAAAACCTGTGAAAGGGACCACCCTGACCCAGCCATTACCTGTGAAGGGGACCACCCTAACAAGGGCATCACCTGTACCAGAGGACCACTAGCAACAGGTGTAAAAGGTATCACACCACAAATATAGCCCGGGATAAGACAACCATCTGGAGCACGCATGGAAACTCCAAACCTGGTTTCAGCAGCCACTCATGAGACCCCTAAACCTAGTGCCCATACACAGGTGGTCTCTAAAACAAGGTGACCAGTGCACATTCTACACATTCGTGGCCAAAGAATCAAGAATGGTGGCCGTACACACCAGGTGGTCGTTGAACCAGGTCCGCCTGTATAGTCTGTAAGCACATGTACTGATGTAGCAAGACATGCAGTCTTACCCAGGTTCCAAAGTGGTGTCACGCTTCTGCAAACCCGACGTAGTATTACTCCCCGTCAACAGCCTGCAAAACGAGAATGACACAGACTCCGAGTAATGAACCACCATGTGAGTGAGTGAAAGACGGACCAAAGGGTGCAAGAGGGAAAGAGAAAAGGGAAAGTGAGAGAGAGAGAGAGAGAGAGAGAGTGAGTGAGAGAGGTGTGTGTGTGTGTGCGTGTGCGTGCGCGTGCATGTGTGTGTGTGTGTGTGTGTGTGTGTGTGTGTGTGTGTGTGTGTGTGTGTGTGTGTGTGTGTGTGTGTGTGTGTGTGTGTGAACGTGTCAGTAAAACGGAGTCTCATTTTGAACTAGAGGGGAAAGAAGTACAAAAAATAAGATACTTCACTATAATCTTGGCTGACTCAAGACAAGCAGCAATGAGCTAAGAGATGTTTACAAAAGTACAGCACTATGCCATTTAGCTTCACAGCACATGTACAACTTACCCCTTCATAGCCACTGCAACCAGCTGTTCCATCAGTGCAAAGGTCTCATCACGGTGCATAAACACTGCAAAGATATACTGTTCACAAGACACAGTACAGCGGAGGAGAACAATGAAGAATGAAATCAGTTTTTAACACTGTGTCAGCACGTGACATCACATTTCTATTCAGGGTTCTAGCCAGCCCCCACCCCTCATTCCTACACTGATGGGGCATCCCCCTTTTACTTGTGCAAAAAAGAAAAGTGCTGCCCCTACTCCTCTCAATCTTCTTCAATTTTATTGTTTTTCAGTTCACACAACAGACATGCAGTCACAGATCGATTGGTTGGGCGGGCGCTGAGCCAGTACGTTGCATTTTGTGTGACAAGGCAACATTGGAAAATGGAAAAACCATGGGTGCACTGGTGTTTGTTTCCCCTGCTCCCCCCCCCCCCCCCCCTCTCTCCCTCTCTCCCTCTCTCCCTCTCTCTCTCTCTCTCTCTCTCTCTCTCTCTCTCTCTCTCTCTCTCTCTCTCTCTCTCTCTCTCTCTCTCTCTCTCTCTCTCTCTCTCTCTCTCTCTCTCTCTCTCTCTCTCTCTCTCTCTCTCTCTCTCTCTCTCTCTCTCTCTCTCTCTCTCTCTTGAGAACACAGCGGACAGTACTCACAAAAGTATCAACAATAAACGCAAGATTTCTTGCAGCACACGGCATAGGAGGGGGCAAGCGGTTATCCATACCTCATCATCTCTCGTGCAAACTTGAATCCCAGCAGCTACCAGCACGGAGTTCTTTTTCTGTAACCTCTGCAAAGACAAGAGGAGCATGCAACATTGAAAGCAACAAACACTTTAAAACAAGATACGGACAACATAAAAAAATACTAATGAATACTTATGCCAGTGAAGACAGTGAGCAGCTCAAATAGAATAGACCAATAGATAGTCTGGGTTCGAAAGGGGGCATCACGGCTGCGAGTTCACTGTACGAAGTATGCTGGCCTCCACGCATGTGAGCATGCTGCCTCCTTTCACAAGCGCAAGTGGGCGATCATGCTGTTTAGCTGCGGGGCTGTGGGCTGAGACGAAAGAAAACAGATCGCATCGATGTTCGGACAGGTCTGGTTTTCAGTTCGCCCGACTGTGATTTTGTGAACGAAATGCCTGGCCATGACCATTGCTGTGTCCCTACGTGTTCGACAAAGGAGGTCAACAAGTATCTTGGCGTCCTTCCATAGGTTCCCGAGCGAAGCTGGCCTGCGAAAGCAGTGAGTTCACGCGATCCGCCGCGAGGAGGGAGAAGCGTTCACTAGATCAAAACACACGGTTGTTTGCAGTGAGTATTTCCAAGACTCCTGCTTCTACCCGCTGCCTCTGCTTTCTGGCGAAGCGACTAAACGAGTCCACCGCCGGCTAAAGCCGAACAGCATTCCTTCCAAGTTTGACTTTCGGCAAGCAGCACCCGATCGCCCTTCGCCCGCAGTACGCCGCAGAGTTCATGAGGAGCGTCTGCTTGAGTTCGAGGCAGAGAAATTTCGGCCACGATTTGGCCCCAAGACCGAGGTGGAGGTGATGGGGGAGGAACTCTCTCTCCGGGATCAGCATAATGCAGAGCTCAGGAAGCAGCTGGAAGTAGCGAAGGTGGAGATCGTGAAGCTGAGATCACAGCTGCTACGGTACGTGGATGGAAGTGCCGGAGCATGATTTGAAGGAGTAAAAATAGTAGGTCGCTCCTACAAATATGCTATAGGTATGCTCAAATGCAAGAAGATAGTGAGCAGTTGCATTTTCTGACAGGAGTCACGCCAGAAATATGGTCAGTGCTCTGGGACTACCTCGAGCCCGCGCGGACATCCGTAATCAGCTACAGTTCCGCGCTCACTGAGGACAAGGGAAGAAAGATAACCTCAGGGAGTGGCCGTAAGTCAGCATTGGAGTTGGAGGACCAACAACTTCTTTTGACACTAATGCGACTGCGACTGGGGAGGATGGAGCAGGAGCTTGCATACCAGTTTGGCATTAACAAGTCGGCGACATCTCGCTATTTTATCACGTGGGTGAACGTTCTCTATCTGCGTCTTGGAAGTATCCCCATATGGCCGACGTGGGAGGATGTCCAGACTTCGATGCCACAAGTGTTTCCAAGGTCTTATCCAAAGACTTTCTGCGTTGTTGATGCCACTGAGTTGCGCTGCGAAGTTCCCTCCTCTTTGTCCACCCAGTCGCAGCACTATAGCAGCTACAAGTCACACACCACGGCAAAGGGACTGGTGGCGATAGCTCCTAGTGGAGCTTTCATATTAATTTTGTCAGCGAACTCTGCACAGGTGAGCTCGGTGTGCTAAGCGAGAGTTTGGCCATCACATCTCAGTTTGTGAATACACTGTGTTCCGGGAGAAATTCCTAAGTACAATGCATATAAGAACTCAGATGGTGAGCCAAGGGAAAAATTGTAACACTTTTCCATGTTATAACGCGTATCCCCTGCTTTGTCTGAACTCGGATACCTCAGTGTGCATTTGCTGGCATACGTTTTATACTCGGTGCACAAAGCACGCCAGGGATCTTGAGCCTGAAGTAGTGCGTATGAAGTACAAACGATACCCCAGGAAATGTAATACGTGTATCAGTCGACAGACTGTCAATCTGATAAGCATGCCTTTGCATGTGTTTCGGTTTCACGGGAGCAATTTCTGACTGTCAAATCATACTTGAAAGTGGATTTCTGGATCTGCTTCGGAGCATGCCTGCTGGATGCAGCATCATGGCTGATCGTGGATTTGAAATCCAAGACCTTCTAGTGCCTTAAGCTGTGTTCTCAACTGGCGCGTGGACGCGGTATGCTTGCGGTTCATGCGTGCCCAAACGCGCGCTCAGGCTTTCACAAAAAAGAGCAATTCGAGCCGTATTTAGCGCGTGCGACACCTTCGAGTACTAATGTTTTGACCCCGCCAGTCAAAGTGACTGGCATGTACGCTGATCCGCGCCTGATACGCGCTGAAAATTCCAACATGTTGGAATTTCCATTTCGGTGCGTTTCCGTACGCATGACGCCCCAAAAGCCAGCAAAATACGCACAAACGCGTGGTTTCATGCGTACACGCGCCAGTTGTGAACACAGCTTTACAGTCTCCTCCTAAACATTCCTCCATTCAAGGTAGGCGTGGATGCTGTCTGATATGGCTTTGCTCACAGCTTTCCTATGACTGCAACACAACAACAACACTAGATAAGAGCTATGTGCAATTGTCCATTTTATAGCTTTCTTTCAAACACAAAATTTAATACACTCACACGCCTCTTATCCGGACGCCTCAGATACGGGCATGTCTCTCTACCGGGCACCGGGCTTGAGTTCCTATGGCAAAAATGCTTTGAATTTGGGGGGTTTGAACTTTTTTCGTATGCGCAAATGCTTATTTGTCACTGCCAACCTGTGAAATCCACACATTTTTATCAATGGATTCTTTCTGTAACCTGAACATGTGCAATACGTGTCAAATAAACTTCTTCAAAAAATGATTATGATACATGGTAGATGAGTTATCTTGAGATACGGGCAGTGCCCGGTCCCAAGGGTGCCCGGATAAGAGACGTCCGAGTGTACATGCAAACTGTTGCTTAACGAAATCTTACTAAATATCCTATACGTCCTCCATGTACACGCGACTTTCACGGCACTTCTGACAAGCTGTAAGTACGCAGTCCGAGATTTGAATTCTCAGACAACTTTATGTAGGTGTCACGCAGACCAATTTAATAGGTCCTGGCAAAATTTCTGATTAGAAGGCATATTCGAATTACATGTATCATTATTCCACCTGCTGTGTGATCCATACAATGCGTAGCAATCTAAAGAATTTGCAATCCACGTAACTCACAACCTACCACAACATCAGCAAATCGCAGCTTGACAGATACTTCAGTTCCCATGAAGTATGAATAGAAACAGAGATAGTTAACAGACAGATACAGCCAACCCTGGTGAGGCAAGTTGTTCTGGATCAAGCTGCAGGAATAGTCTGTGCACACACACAGAGCAAGGGAGGAGAGAGAGAGAGAGACCGAAAAAGCAGTAAAAAGAGAGGATAAGTCTGTTGCAACAAAGTTTTGCATTTACTCATGACCATCAGGGACCTGGTTGGTAAAAAGTTCTAAAAACAGGTGACCTCGACATAAAGGGAGAACTAGGTGAGGAGGCGAAAGAAACAGCACAAACTGTACATACATGGATCAGGCAATACAGCAGTGAACTAGGACTAGGAGTCACACACTGTACGCACGGCAACAGTTTTCACACAACAGGCACTATAATTACACTGGGGAGTTTGAGGGGAAGCGAGAAATGCAGCGCTGGTGGGAGTAGGTACCAAAAAAACCCCACACAGAACCAATTTCCAGGAGACAAGTAGCATGACTACAAAGCTACTTTCACGTGATCTTGGGAACAGTCTTAGTGGGTTGGGTGAGAACCGTGACACTTTCATTTCTTTTCGGGAGACAAACAATCAGATCTTGTACAGTTGTGGTGCTAGGTGATATCTAACCCAGCATGCATATAACTGGCACTCTGGACTTGTACGGCCATTAACGCCCTGGAAGTGGGGCGAATGCTGCTGGATGCATCCATGTACAAATAGTACTGTGACATGCATGTAATCGGGACTGGTCCAGGGTACCAGCTTTATACTTTGGGTCGAAAGTCAACTAGTGCAACTGGATATGGATGGGCAAGGTCAGCTGATCCGTCTCAGCTCAGAGGCAGATCTAGAAACATCTTGTACAGTCACATGCTGTACATCGCAAAGCAAGCTGCTACTGATATACCCTGACATATTGCACTAGGGCACTTGGGAGTACCTTATAGTTTCCGCAGTATTAGCCACACTGGAGTATAAGCCGGACGAAGATATGTTGCCCCGGAATACAGACATCTACCCTGAATTTCATGCTTCACTTGACCACAAGCTGCACCAAATTGTTTCAGGTGGATTACGAGTGTTTCCTATACCCCGGAACAAAACGGTATACTAGTACTTTGCTCTAGCCTTCGGAGAGAAACTAGATTGTGCAGGATCTGGCGCTAACAAAGATAAATTCCGAAAACTGGTATTCCAATCCTGAAGAGAGAATCATAGGGCACTGCGTACATGTATTCCGCTGACAAGTTTGTTCAAACTTTAAGCACTTCACATCAAGACCAGCAGTTACCGGCCTGTTCGGCACAAGGCTCAATCTGATGAAGAAGGTCGGCCGCAGAGTGAAGAGTTTGGACCTCGAATCAAACCACTAAAAATACTCACAATTGACAAGCTCTTCTTCTTCAGGCAGTTTGAAATCCTTGTGGAACTGCTCGGAGGCAACACGGAATTTTCCACTCTCCGTGTCTACGTACAGCACAAAGGAAAAAATTGAAGACCCGAGTTATCGAACAAAGCTGAATGAAGGAAACAGACTAGCTGAACTCTAGACAGCTACTTCGAAGTAGGTCGACCAAATGTGAAAAAGTCTCACTCCAGCCCAATCTGAGAAAGCTGCGTAGAGTCTAATGAATTAGGCAGACGAAGGTAAAAAGGGAAACAAAATCGACTGCCGTACAAGATGATGTGCAAACTAATAAACTTCCCATTCCAACGGAACCAAAAGGAACACCTTAGCAGCAGCAGCTGCATCAGTACAACCATGTGTCAAGCGCTTGCTTACCTTGACTGCTTGCAGCTGGGATGTCAGCACTTGCAAGCAGGCTTTCTACTTTCGACGCTGCAAAGCTAAACGCTTCATCTTGACTGTCAAACGTACCTGTGAGAAGAAGACACCCGAGAGCAGAGAGAGAGAGAGAGAGAGAGAGAGAGAGAGAGAGAGAGAGAGAGAGAGAGAGAGAGAGAGAGAGAGAGAGAGAGAGAGAGAGAGAGAGAGAGAGAGAGAGAGAGAGAGAGAGAGAGAGAGAGAGAGAGAGAGAGAGAGAGAGAGAGAGAGAGAGAGAGAGAGAGAGAGAGAGAGAGAGAGAGAGAGAGAGAGAGAGAGAGAGAGAGAGAGAGAGAGAGAGAGAGAGAGAGAGAGAGAGAGAGAGAGAGAGAGAGAGAGAGAGAGAGAGAGAGAGAGAGAGAGAGAGAGAGAGAGAGAGAGAGAGAGAGAGAGAGTACTACAGTTAAGTTTCAGTAAATAGCATGATAAGCAGGGGTCCTCAATAACAGTACAGAGTACTTTGTAAAGTACATGTACCATTGGCCAGCTAGATGCATGAGTAACAAGGAAATATCCGCATGTCAAAGTCAGCAGAGTGACATCCCATTAGCTCAATCAAAGACGCTGCATCCATTGCAGTAATTTGGGAAGAAGAAAAAATGCATTGCATTAGGGTATCAGAGCCTGGTTTCACTGTCCACATTACACAAGGCTCACAAACATATTATACAGGCACTGGCTAATAGTGAAGTCTTCAAAAGGGCATTATAGCAAGGGAAACACCCTAATGGTGAGCAAAATCCTTTTTCGGGCTATGGTTCAGGTTGATGTAGGTCAATGATTGACCCTATTCAACTTTTGGGTGCATGGTCCCTGTAAGGTCAGATTGTACAATACCAAAAAAGGCAGTACAGTACAAAACAGTGCAGGATGTGCCACTGAACACATACAGCAATGGCATGTCCAGGTTCAAGTAATGAGGTCCTAGGAGAGATACTACAGTCGTCCCTCTCTAATCCGGCACCTTTTGCTACGGCATTTTCTGCTGGATTAACGAAGGTACTGGATTAAGAAATCCTGCCCTCTGACCCGGCCGGGCCGGCCCTACCCAATTCCATGCATGTATCATACGTCAAAACGCAGGGTTTTCCGTGTCGACCCCAGTATTTGGTGCACGGCTTTATATTCTCAACTTTTCTCCAGGAATATACACAGTGATAAAGTAAAACAGAGAACATGTTCACATGTATACGTACTCTTGCACACACACGCACAGTCGATTCACGACTGCCGGATTATGAAATCAAACAACGTGCAGTTTGAGCGATTCGTTTCAAAAAGTCACTGCCGGAGGCGGAATTCAAGTGCCGGATTAAGATGTAGGAATTGAACGAAAAAAATCGGTTTCGTCAGAAAGTGCGCCGGTTGGCAAGGGTTCCGGATAAACAAGTGCCGGATTAGAGAGGGACGACTGTATAATATACCAACGGTACAAAGGTCAAAGGTCACAACACTCCACTCTACTCTGGGGACAAATGGCCATGTAGCCAAGGACAATTGCAACTTCAACGCCAGCCAGGTCACAAAATGCACTTCGTGAATTCTCTAAGTTCGCAGCTGTCGGAAAACCGGAAACTGTGGAAGTTTCTGCAGAGCCCGAGTGGGTAGACGGGGCTTCCAGTACAGTATTGTCGGGCGCCGAAGAACGGAGCACGAAAGAACGAAGAGGCTAGGATATCACCCAGCACAGCATACCGATGTATACGTGCACACACAATGACTCAACTGTGCATAGACTGTACTGTAGTTTATGCTGACCTTTCATACAAACTTCCAGTCAACTTGCCCATCATGCTGGCGGCTTATACTGGGCATATAAACCTCATACAAACCCCATACAAACCCCATATAGAACGCCACCATAGAAACAGGAAGAAGTTGACTGTCAGTTTGTATGAAGGTCAGGATAAGTATAATACAGTCGTCCCTCTCTAATCCAGCACTATATAAATCCAGCACCCTCGATAAACCAGCACAATTTTCAGCAACCAAAATGTCCTTTTCATGCACATTCTAGCGGTAAATCAGATTTGTTAATCCAGCACCCTCCCTAATCCAGCAGATTTCCGTGGCACAAATGGTGCCGGATTATAGAGGGACCACTGTACATCCCACTAGTACGCTTGTACGTGAAATATAAACCATCATACAAACCTCGGCTTCGCCTCGGTTTGTATGTCGGTTTATATTTCACGTACAAGCGTACGGTTGGGTTGTATTATATACATATGAAAATAAGAACGGCCTGGGTTACGAGGCTGACCCGCCAGTTCTTCAGCACACGACAGACACAGTACTGCACGCGTAGATACTGACAACACAGGGAAGCAGCCAGGATAGGTGCCAGCCAATCAGTGAGCAGGTATGGTCTACAGCGTGCTAGCTGGGTAGAGTTTGACTGTGTAGATGCTCGCATTCAAAAATCAACCCATGCTTGTTGAATTTAACCGATAATTTAGTTGGGTTAGTATTCACTATAGGCTACTTGGCTGCAACACATTGACTTACCAAGCATAGGCAGCACTTCCAGCTTCAAGTACTCCCAGTGACGCATAGCTTCAGACTGACTGTTTGCAGTCCCAATTACTGCAATCAACACACAGTTAGGCAGCAGCAACATGGCCAGCGATTGAGAGCATCCTGCCACCACGTGTATGCATGGTTGTAGCTAAAGCGACATAGCATGAAGCTGCACCTCATCAAGAGACTACCACCACCTTTTAAAATTGAACCCTCGTAAATGCACACTGCATTTGAGCTGATAAAACCAGCTGCTTTATTCCTACCGAAAACCTTGCCACTGCATGTAGCCACCGCAGTGCAGCCCTATCTACACTGCTGCTCAATGAAATCCGATTGTGCGAGTCAAGTTTGCGCCATGCATCAGTCCGCAGTGTTTGCAGGCCTAGGACTGCACAGTGGTCGGCGTGGCATTGACTGACTGACTTGATCGGCTTTCATTGAGCAGTAGTGCACTTGGTCAGTGCACTACAATCATGCAGGTAGGTAAATACTGGAAACAGGCCTGCACTGGTACGCAGTACTCAATGTTTGTGGCAATGCACATCAAGGTGTCCGAGCTGACCAAGTCATTCACTGCCAGACTGGCAACAGCCCTGATGCTCAATACGGGTGTATGCCCATTTTTTACTTAGCAAATAGCAGCTGAACACCCCGCCCCCAACACACACACACACACACACACACACACACACACACACATCTGTGGCTGCAGATCTTTGCAATAGGCCTCCAGCTGCTCAACACAATGCTCACTAGCTACAAAACGTCCTTCTCCTTTGTAGGCCCTTGTAGTTCAGGTTCTTGAGAAGAATCTCAGAAGACAGATGCACTCACTGAGATCTCCCTACAGAGGTGCTGCATAGCATACTGTAAGATGGGTAAATATGACGAGAATGTAAATCGAACGCTTTAAAAACGAGTGGCATTTCTTTGTTATAAAAGTTCTGTTGAGGCTGTAATGCCTCATTATGTCAGTACGCGTTCTGTGCGGATATGAATGAAGACTGCAAGAGCGCTAGCGTGCTAGTATCTTCTCGTTAGCCTATGGATTTCGGTCCCATTTCCGGACAATCGTTAAATTTGCGATTCGTTATAATAACATGTCTTACAGTACTGAAACCTAGGGTAGGCACAGAGATGTGCACAGAGGTACTGCACACACAGAGATGTGCACAGAGCTACTGCACACACAGAGATGTGCACAGAGGTACTGCACACACAGAGATGTGCACAGAGGTACTGCACACACAGAGATGTGCACAGAGGTACTGCACACACAGAGATGTGCAGCCATGCAAGAACTTACAGTAGGATAGCTCGCCATGGTGTGTTTGAAGAAGAATCCGATATGGTGGTGGCTATCCAGGAAAGCAAACAGCAGAGATATGTGTGAGGGAGACGTTCTATCTCTTCCACTAGCCAAGCCATATACATATAAACTAACTTGTAGCTAACCTTACACAGTTACAGGACTACTCAAGTGCAGACAACAAATACACACTTGATTCACTGGCATTCACACAGCGCATGCATGCATGCGTGTGTGTGTGCGTGTGTGTGTGTGTGTGTGTGTGTGTGTGTGTGTGTGTGTGTGTGTGTGTGTGTGTGTGTGTGTGTGTGTGTGTGTGTGTGTGTGTGTGTGCATGCGTGCGTGCGTGCATGTGTGTAGATGCTGGGCAATACAAGCATAATGCCTTCTATAATGTTGACGTACTGCCAGCACAATCAGTCCGGATTCAACTAGATTGAAGATCAATATAAATTCTAGATTGGAAAAGGAAAGAGAGCACATGCTGAAAAAAGAGGAAGAGGCATGCAAGTGCACGTGGACACACACACACACACACGCACAATCATTCACACACAACCACACACACACACACACACACACACACACACACACACACACACACACACACACACACACACACACACGTGTGTACGCATGCGCACACATGCACGTCCTACTTTTGACTCTCGAACATTGTCCAGGGTGGCGACCATCATGGAACGGAGTCCTCCTTCTCCGCCACGTCCCCTTCTCTTTTGCAGGACGAAGTAAGTATTGTGGTCCTCCGTGGTCCTGATGAGAAAGTACGCCAACCATAATACCATTAAAAGGAAGGACAAAAATGTTACGAGTTATGACTACCTGTCCCCAAATGTAACCGGATTACTATACAGTCAGCTAGTGCGACAACATGGCACACAACTGACAAACAGTACTGAGACATTCAACGACCTGACACCTTTTGTCTATGATTACATTGGCTCAACACCCGAGTTCAATAATGCCATTATAAATATAATACCATTATAATTTATAATAGTCATTTAGTAACTTCTAGTCTTTGACCCTGAGTTGAGAAGCACGAATTTCTTGACCAGCTTACCACACGAATCCGGCTACCAGCACCTCCTGTGGCTTAACCCACATCCTTCCTCAAGATCTCGTAACTAATTATGATGTCTACTATACTGATTGAGACTCGTACAGACTACCCAATGCACTGTGCTCTAAAAATCAGGCAGCAGGGAGATCGCCAAAAGCTGACTCCTTCTTCTCACGTTTCATTCGACTCTTGACAATCGGACGACACTAAAGCTGGCATCAGGTCCACACTAACTGAATAAACGACTTACGGAGCAACATGAGATACTTCAATATCAATGGTCATTGTCAATGTTCGACATAAGACAAAAAATTATTGGGAGGAAAATTAATGTTATTCAAAGTACATACGGGAATCCCACAACCCTGCAAACCCGGGTTCCGAAGTAAGTTATCGTGTTCGCGCTGGGTTTTGCTGGATTTCATGCTGAAATGCTGTCAGAAATCTCAGAATCAACGTTTTGCCATGACTCCATGATTATGAGTCATGAGTCATGACGTGACATGAAGCTTTGATGACGTCTCTTCCATGCACTAGCAATAATAATTATTAATTTATTCATTTTCGTCATAAAAATGAGATTGATTTCGAAAAAACTGGTGCATACCTTTTGAGTCTCTGCAACATTTGTAGTTCGTTCTTGTCAGTTGTAGTCTTTTATATCTACTTTCCTCCGTTGTCCATAATGCCGAAGGCTCCTAACCCAAAGCCTTCAGAAAAGGCCAAGGAGGCTACGTCAGGTAAGAAGAAGAATATCCGATTCAAGAAAAGTATCAAGAAATTGCCGAATCCCAAGCCCAAAGAAAGGCTGCATATACCAGTAGCTCCTAAAACTCCTGAAGAATTTTCACCTAACTGGAAAGCTTTGCAAAAGGTGAGTTTCTTTGGTGTACTGTTCAGTGCTGGTACGTGTATGTGCAAGAGAAGAAACATTGAAAATTATTCTAATACTTCCTCCGGAAACAAAAAACTTCGTGACTTTTTCACATGAGTTGCTGTGCTCAACGAAAGTGTTCTATTGGAAGAGAAACAAGATCGATTGATGGGAATAGAGTCTCAGTCTGAGTTGCCCTCGCTCGATACATCACCACTGGAACTAACCAAAGTGGCAGGTCGAATGATGCGTTCTCGCATGTCCCGAAGCAGCTTCTCCGCACCCCGGTCGCCTTCGCGCGAGTTACAGCAGTACCTTCTCTAGCAGTGGAGATCACTGTGGTGCTGGTACTTATTATCGCCTCCGCTCTTGAAGATGCCCCGGAACAACGCATGCAGGCAAAGCCAAACATTTTGCATTTTCTCCGTGGGGTAGTCGTCCCAGGGCTTCGCGACTGCTGCGAGAAGATCTCGCCTGTTCTCCTTTGCGACCAAGGAGATATCAGACTGGAGGCTGCTGAGAAAGGCAAGATCATCCACGTTGAGGTCTGGGCTCTCGCGCACACGTGTGTGTGTGTGCGTGTCAGCACTTACATATGTGCACATGCGCATACAAACATACCGGTGCCTGCTTATATGCATCTCATGACACAGTCACACACCGGCGGCGAAATACAGGTGCGCAACTTATCAAAATACCGCAATAATATTATAACTGTTTAATATGGCTAAACTCACAGATATGTCAAAAGCATGGAAAAGCCATTGCACGCCAACGAAGAGCAACTCATCACCTACATCATCAAGTGTTGGACGCGGTGAGTAAATGAAATAAGTAAAGGAGACCGCGCTAATGATGAGAAAAGGTGGTGAGTTCATCGCACTGAGTAAAGCCATCTGCACACTCACGTGGCACGTGGTCATTCTTGCGAGTTTGCATTAGGCTTTATTCACTGCATTGAAGTAAATATGTTATTGTGAAAATACCCAGCCCTGCGGTGGAATTCTTCTTGTATTCCATGTGTCACAGATTTTAGCGATGGACAAGAAGCCTAGTGCAGTCTCATCTGGCTCCGCGAAGAAGCGCACCTTCAAGCCGCGAAAGAAGGATTCCCCAACCAAAGGCACTGGATCATCAGCAAAGTGGTGAGCTAGCATCTGCTTTGATGCATGACAACACTGGCGTTTGGATTCACGTGGATCCAAACACGTCTGAAGTGGTTTCTTTCACGATAGGATGCTATATCCGCCTGTAGTGACTTGACTAGACCCTGGGTTGGACGCGAGACTGCTTGTCCAGAGAACATTACACCAGCGCCCAGCATGAGGAGTGTTTCACTATGTGCCAAAGCTGTGCAAAAGTGGATCTGACTTTTCCCAATTCTTCAACTTCCCAGCCGTGCTTGACAGCATCAGGGTCAAGCCTTGTTGTGTCATTGTACGTGCTTTAACTTTGGTCATGGTTTGTCTGCGTTTGCAATGTATGCTGGCTAGCGTCCGTCATTCTTCATTGGTGTGGGTACTGCGGTAACCTGTGCAAACTACCCGCTGATCCCACCTGTAGAATCTGCCGGGCTATGTGACAGTGGCCATGCCTGTGGTCCCTGGTGACACATTGGGCGCTTTCGATTACACGTTTACACAATTCTGGAACTGGTTTTTTTAGTTCTGGAATGACCAGAATGAGCGTATTCCGGCCTTGTAAACGAACGACTGGAATTCACAACGCATTCTATTCACGTCATGTCACAAACAAAATTGATGAATCGTAAAAAGAGATCACGTACACCCTCGCGCGCACGTGGACCCAGCATCGCGCACACGCCGGCCAGGGAGGCTCTTCGCGCGCTTGAGTCATGACCAGACCGGTAACACACCGACTGTGTAATTCTGGCGCCAGAATTAGAGAAATTCCGCCCTCTCTTCAGAATTGACGGATTCGACGGAATTGGATAAAATCAATTCTGACGACGGAATTTGTCACTTTTTGTGTAATCGAACTGTGCATCATCAATAACCAGGGATGAATTTATCCTGTATCGCATCGCAGTTTGCTACGCAAAATCGATCTACTGCTACTCAAATCACAGTGACACGCAGAAAGCTGCGATACATGCATGTACAGGCGATCCATGCTTTCTGTAGCTTGCGCCACAAATTAGATTTTGCATAGCAAAAACTGCTATGCAAAAACGTGACAGTAAATTCATCCCTGATAACTAATTCTAGAATTGACCGAAATGCGTGTAATCGAAAGCGCCCAATAGTGCACTGTGCATCCACTGTCTGGATTTTGAAACTACGGTGTGGGAGTCCAGATTTGGTTAAAGTACCGTCTTGGACATGGAAATCCAGTCGATTGACCTGGGCCGGTGCCCTCACTGAGCCTCAGCGCGTACAGAACAGTGCACAATCATGCGTGCGACCAGCGAGCTGCAGCGCGTATGTGTGTACTGCTTACCCACGGCTGCATGGCCAGCGCCCTGGGGCGCTAGACGTGCGACCGGATTTCCATGTCCACGACAGTACCTTATCTGCAGGTCTGTACGTAAACTCTGTATACATGTAGATCAGTTTGAATTCGGGGATGGTATTTCGAATGCATGCAGATGCTTGACTTTGATTGTGATGCGTCTACTTCATTGGTCCCGTTAGGAAAAAGACTACGCCTCCTGCACCTGCGCCACCGCCTCCACCGGAGGTTTGGTTTGATGATGTCGACCCGGAGCTGATTGCCCGCTCTCAGAACAAAACTCCTAGCTGTAGCAGCAAGTCTGCCGGCGCCACGGCTGGAGGTAACGAGCGTGATTCCAGTGACTTGTCATCATCGCTTATCACCGGACCTGACAAAGAGTAAGTGATCACATGTATTGCTGTTCTACCAGTACAATGGAGATTATATAGAACAACACACCTGGAGATTTAGAACAAATTGTCCCTGTATTTAATCTGTCCCTAAACCCGATGTTCGGAAAGGTCTTTCTGCAAAACTTGGGCAACAGAAATCAGTTGTCTCAATCTACTGTTGCTGCCGGTATACTGATATGCAAGGTCGTATTGTCCAATCTCCACTGGAATACGAATGTAAAAGTAGCCCCAATCTTTATGAGTGATCTGTAAACGTTTGCTTTGGAGTTAAAGGGGCACTCCGGGAATTTTTTCGTTGGTGTGGTCTCTTCATGGGGGCCTTATATGAGGTGCCCCTGGTAGAAGCGCAGCCTGATGAGGGCCGGGAAATTGGAGCGGACGACTTCACTGGTCGACAAGGAAATAGCGATTGGTGTTCCTGCCAGAAATGTGGGGTGATGCAGAGGGCAGTCGATTACCCTCGCTGTCGAGAGAGCGCTGCAGCTGTTAGCATTGACAGCCCTTTGACATGCGTTACACATCACCCCGACTTCGCGTCAGCTTGTCTAAACAAAACTGTTCTGACCATATGCCTCACGGCGTATAGAGAATTTCGGGATCTTCGTACTCGAACCAGTGAAGTCGTCCGCTCCTGGCCCTCATCAGGCTGCGCTTCTACCAGGCTCAGGGGGTCCTTCAGGTTCCTTAGAGTATGTCCGCAGTTGTGAAGCTTGGGAATGTCGACCAAACATCGTTCTTCATCACCAGAAAATTCAAACAACTAAGATCTTCAAATGCAGAGAATTTGAATACTAATCACACGTGACGTCATCAAAACCATCAAAAGAGGAGACAAACTTGGCCCTCCCTGGCTTCATATATCGACTTTTTGGGTCTAGTTTTCGCGATTCCCCATTCTTTGGGGGCCATATAAGGCCCCCATGAAGAGAACACACCACCGAAAAAATTCCCGGAGTGCCCCTTTAACAAACAGCTCAAAAGCACCGATCTTGTTACACTCGGTTGCTCCAGGCATTCTTCTTTAGGAACTGTTTCTGATACCTTCCCCTGTCCATCTCTCTCTCTCTCTCGCTCTCTCGCTCTTCTTTCTCCATGGCCTACGATTCCTTCTGCAGGGCTAGAAAATACATTGCTATTGACTGTGAGTTTGTCGGTGTTGGCCCCAATGGGAGTAAGAACGCCCTGGCGCGCTGCTCTATCGTCAACCATCATGGTCATGTGCTATATGATACGTTTGTTCAGCCGTTAGAGGACGTGACTGACTTCCGAACTCGTGTCAGCGGTGTACGGCCTAGAGATTTGAAAGATGGTATGTACTTCCATGTGCTATCGAGTCGATTTCGCCCATAACCAAACAGCCACATTGTACATGATTGTGTTTGTTTGCGGAAACTTTAACGAAATGCTACTACATGTACTAAATATTCATTGGTTTGAGGGAAGGATGCAAACGGGAAAAGTCTGAAGAAAAAATTGACTGTCACCACCAGGACTCGAACGTGTACTAAAGTTTCCCGTTTCCAACTCCCTCAACCTTATGGATATTTTATTGTGTTGGGGCTCCATGTGTGCTAGTTTGTACGTGAAGTGTGTGGGTTCCAGTGACCACGGGTGTTTGCAGTGCATGAACTCTGGCCAGTCGTCCCCGTACGCAAAATGCGTACGCATTTGGATCTACCGTACATTTCCTCGTGTTTTGGGCGAATCTGAGCGGTACGACGCTGTCGAATTGGGCCTGAATTTGCCCTGAACCAGCCGCTATCGAAGTAAAATTAGGTGTTTTGAAGGCCACACAGGAACACTGTGGCCATGTCTTCGTTCCTGCGTCGTTTGTTTGAAAATTGGAGTGTTTTTGAGCTCGTAGTTCGTCTTCGTTGTGGAATGGCCGTGCGTACATTCTCCTTGGAATTACCAAAGTCACACCCCCGTTTATTACATTACTAGGAGTTTTGCCGGCAGCCACGATAGTTTTTATCCCTGCTTCCATACGTCCTTTCATTGAACAGCCAAACGAAACTTTGTGGCGCGCCTTAGTTTTTTGTGGCGCGGGGGTCTCAAGTTTGTCACTTCGAGTTGTACACAACGATCACATCAACACCTCAAACTGGACCAAAAAAACCAAGTGAGCAAGTATTTCAACCTTGCGATTCTGCCTGGCCTACTCTGAAGATGGAGACTTCTACTCGGTAGCACATACTCGTATCAATAAGCTGGGAGGGAGAGCGTGGCGAGTAAAATGTTGGGATGAAAAGAGCCACATTCTCTCTCGGAAAAGGTCGTCGTTCGTTCCTACACTGGCTACACACTTGCTCTACCCAGCTCTGCAGAAGGCTAGATTTTGCATGCACGTGCGAGATTCGCATCCGCCACGCACATAGGCAGAGTCGACATTTTTGTACTCTCGGATTTGCCGCCATCTTGACGAGTGGCCACTGCGAAACACCCGTGGTGACGGCTGTGTCCCACCAACCTGTGTGGATTCACAGGAAGCGTGAGTTTCGAAGCCTGAAGAAAATGTTGAACGGTCGCTACTTGGATGAAGACTACACCATAGCTTAGTGGTAGAGCATCACTGGCCATAAACAAGGGTCCTTGGTTCAAGTCCTGTTGATTGATGACAGTCAGTTTTTTCTTCAGGCGTTTCCTGTTTTCAACTCCCTCGACCTTATGAATACCAATAAAATCATTGAACATATTTGTACTTGTGGATCAGCATTCATTGTGGTGGAATTTGTTCCACACCCGGTGACTATATTTCTGCCCGTATTGGCCATAATTAGTGTTGCTTAGATCAAGCTGTCTGTTTCAACGTAGCTGTACATCGAGCTTTGTATGTGTTCCATTTGATGCTATTTGTTTGTAAGTGTTACTCGTTAGTCAGTAACATTGCATGTGGCTGTCTTTCTAACTGCAGCACCATCGCAGTCAACAGTACTGAGTGAAGTGGACAAGCTCATGAAGGGACGCGTACTCGTTGGGCATGCGATAAAGAACGATTTGAAGGTACGCGCCTCGTGTGCATGCAGATGATTGCCTTGATCTACTCACGTCTTTGCCTTGATCTACTCACGTCTTTGTCCTGATTATGCGTAGGTTGGGATATGCTATATGCCTGTAGGATTTCCCTGATTGGGTTCCTTGTGTGTGTTTGTGTGTGCGTGCGTGCGTGCATGTTGGTGTGCATGTGTGTGGGTGCGTGCGTGCATGCATGCGTGTGTGGGTTGTTTGGCTGTATGTATTCATGTGTGTTTATGTTGCAGGCTCTGTACCTATCCCATCCTCAGCGAATGATACGGGACACACAGTGCTTCGATAGGTACAAGAAACTTGTCAAGGTATGCAGATCCTTTCCACCTTTTCAGCACTCCTTGTGCACTTGTGCATGGACGAACACACACACCATTGGACCATTGGACGCCCATCGCCTGAGGCGATGATAGCGATGCTACAGCAGAAGCCATAGCAGCTTGTGCTGGGATTGCACCATTCAACAGCTTGCAAGGCTGAAGAATTGACCGCCACTATTCAGCCTGGTCTACACCACACAGCTATGAAGTGGCTTTTTCTGGCCAGTGAATCCCTACTTTTTGGTCTTTTTTATTTTTTTCTCCCACACACACATCACACCACATACTCCAGCATGCACTGGCTGTTGGTAATCACCCAGGAGAATGAAAGAAAAGTCAGGAAGAGTCTGAGAAAGAGAAGAAAGACGTGTGTGACCATAATCGTCGGGAATCGAACCCGCAACCTATCGATTGGAAATCGCTGCAAACACACACACACATACACACACACACACACGGTTCTCTCTCTCTCTCTCTCTCTCTCTCTCTCTCTCTCTCTCTCTCTCTCTCTCTCTCTCTCTCTCTCTCTCTCACTCATAAGAAAGGTACGGTCCTGTGGAAGTAATGCGGCTTCGCTTTTGCCTGGCTTGTGGACAACTAACGATGTGGTAACCACGTTTGTGTTTTGTGCTCATCTTGTTTCAGGGTGGTAAGCCAGGCTTGAAAAGGCTATGTCGCCTTGTTCTCAACATTGACATCCAATCAGGGGAGCACAGCTCGGTTAGTAGCATACTATTAACATGTGTGGGAGCTGTGGTGGAGCATTGTACGGTTTCTGTCCCTGCCGTGGCCCCACGCTGCCTCGGCAAATACCGACATGGCTGTGATTCCTCTGTGTGGCATACAGGATTACCCTCGTATCAGCAATCTCATTCATGCTGCTTTTATACATAGTGAATACTAAATACGGTACCAACACGTCCATTCACCAGTGTCGGCCACAATGCTTGTAAACGTGTTATATACTTGACTTGACTGGTCACCACACTGGTCGTACCTATAGTAGTATTATAGCTTTTCAAAAACTGCCGTAGTCTTTGCTGTTTGTGTATCTTTGCCACATGCAGTGTTCTATCCTGTTTCTTTGTTATGCCTGCTTTTAAATGGAGGATGCATGTGTTAGTGTATCTTTGCCACATGCAGTGTTCTATCCTGTTTCTTTGCTATGCCTGCTTTTAGGTGGAGGATGCATGCGTTAGTGTATCTTTGCCACATGCAGTGTTCTATCCTGTTTCTTTGCTATGCCTGCTTTTAGGTGGAGGATGCATGCGTTAGTGTATCTTTGCCACATGCAGTGTTCTATCCTGTTTCTTTGCTATGCCTGCTTTTAGGTGGAGGATGCATGCGTTAGTGTATCTTTGCCACATGCAGTGTTCTATCCTGTTTCTTTGCTATGCCTGCTTTTAGGTGGAGGATGCACAGGCAACCATGAAGTTGTACAGACTCCACCGACAAGAGTTTGAAAAGGATTTGAAAACGTCGGGAAGATGCCGAGGCCCAGTCAAGCAGAGGAAGAACGCAAAGGGACCAAGGAGGGAGAAACGTGGAGAGGCCGCAGAGCCTATGTCGTGTGATGGCAGTGGCAACAGCGGCGGCGAATCTGATGGTGGAGACAGTGGCAGCTGGTTGAGATGATGTGCTCCCGCAAACCAGCTGCATTCACACCAGCTCACTATGGAATAGAGCTGTGCACTCTGCCAATAGCATTTGTGATCACTGAAACAAGATGGAGTAGGCAAGACAAGGCCACGGGCCTAGGAGTATCCAGCACAGGCATCATCAGAGATACATGCACCGAGTCAGCACGTTGTTGTTTGTTTGTTTGTTTATTTAGATTTCGGAAGATTAAACCTGTCCACACCCTATGGTTATTACTTCAAAGTATTATCTTATTATTTTAACATACGAAGGTACCCATGGCCCAAACCATTTTGCAGGTGGTACCGGTATGGACTGTGGAAGCACAACATGAAACGTTATGCTTGATGTGGTATACTACTGTAATGTCATGCACTGGTCAACTAATTACTAAACTGGTTCCAGGCTGACAACTAGGGATCCAAGTAAAAGCCACTCTATAGAGAGCCCATGCATGCATGCAGTATGCTACGACACCCTGGTTGACACCTTTACTATTACCGGTATATCACTAAAAATGAATAATTGACACAATACCTAGCGCCTCCTGCTGGCCTGGTCTGTGTGTACTGTATACGCGTGCAGACAGACCTGCAAACTGCATAATGGCTGTACATGCATGTACATGATTGTGCAGTCACAACAATGGCACATGAATGGTGACATGGCTCCCGGTCAGCAACACTAAACAGTGTGCATTCCCTCCACCTTGCTGCCTAAGCTTCGTGATATCCCCGTACTGCTTGTACGTGAAGAAACCATCTTGGTCAGGTCAGACATCACGCACCCTTTCCACACAATCATAGATATTGACACACTTCGGCGACGGAGAGATTCACTGATAAAACGGAAAATACTGCAACAGAGACCCTGTGTAGTTGCACGGACTGCCAAACACTCAATAGACTGTAACAGAGTAAAAATCGTAGAAAGGATGATGCGGACAACTGGAGAGCGACTGAACGCACAAACACAAAAAATGGTACACTGAGTATTGTGATGATAAGAATAATAATAAAAGCACACCGGCTGAAACCAGTCAAACACTACCAAGCCAGCCAACAAAACACGGATGAGTAAGAAATGGGATGCGCTAACCGTTAGATAGGGGATAAAAACAAAATGTGATATGCATAGTACTCGTACTAGTACACCGAGAGACATATGACAGCGACGCAAATACTCAGCACTGGAGCACTCGCAATAGTATTAAAAAAATTTGTCTTGGAAACCCAGCATGGGTCAGCCATTGTTCATATGATCAGGGGCACAGACAGATGCCACGCTCAGCAAAATGCAAACAAACGCATGTGTTTACAGGCAGTTGCGATAAGAAAACAGCTGAAGGGTGGTATAATCCTGAGAATGCGATAAAAAAGGAGCTATGTTGGAGACGGTGGGTTTCAAGGCCAGTACATCGATAGCATCAGTCATCTCGCTGGCTGGAAATCAACGGGCTGATGCTGCTGATGCTGACAGTGTTAGTGGTTATAGTGATGCTGCTGATGCTGACAGCGTTAGTGGTTATAGTGATGGTGCTGATGAGTGTACGTCATGATATCAAGTCATATTATACTCAAGTAGGGATGCAAGCGAGCCAGCAGGCACAAGCACAAGTGCATTGCATCGTAAAGTTCACACTGGTGGTACAGACACGCAAAGCGGCACACGGTGGTACGTGAAAACAGCAGCAGCAACAGCACACAGCATTGCTGTCAAGAGCACGGGAACAACAGCGACGTGGCAGTCAATCTTGCACACATGACACATACATATACACACACACAAATGCACACTCACGTGCACGATGCATCCATTGGTGACCAGATTACTATCCAAGCTGGAGATACGTACGTCACAACCAGTGGGCAGTAGTACCTTTGATGAAAAGGTGCCAAGGAGGCAGCATGACCATGTATGGCGTAACAGTAATCACACGCAGCGGGCAGTAAGCACAGCATACTCGGAGTGTTGATCCCGCTACAGTGAAGATAGGTGAGCTGGTGATCGTACAGCAAGACGGAGAAATAAGCCAGACGGGTATTTTTTCGATATGATTGGCTGACGATGGCACAATCAGTTTGTTCAAACTTTCCTTCTTTCCATCACGTGTATTCAAACCCAGCCATGGCCCTTGAAGAACATAATCAGTGCCACTTTCTGCTGTGACGAGAGCTGTGGCAGGTGTTTTAGCTTGGCCTTGACACCAAACTTACGTACAGTTTGATCCTGCACAACAACGCACATGAACAGGAAAAAATAAGACCAGCGATATCAAATCTGCATGGCAGCCGGCAATACTAACCTATCACATAGATCGCCTGCTACAGTTGAACATCGATTATCCGACCACCTCTGGGCAGACAACTGTCAGGCGGTGTTCAGATGAGGCAAATGTTCCGGATAAGAAACATGTACATACCACATGTACGACCTTTTTACTTTTCAAAATTTTCGTATTTTTTGAATGGCTCACTACATGCACAGTGCGTACTCTACGGCACGTGCGCCCAAAAAAACTGTTACGGATAATCGAATGGTCGGATAGTCGATGTGTGGATAATCGATGTTCAACTGTACTAGTATTCCAAAATAGGAGTGAAACTTGTGTAACTCAAACGGTGAAATGTTGTGTGTGTGAATAGGAGTGAAACTTGTGTACCGTAACTTCATGACAATAAAATGAGACATAATTGCGAGAAAAAAAAGAAAAAAGAAATCCGTCCCCGGGTGGGCTTGAACCACCAACCTTTCGGTTAACAGCCGAACGCGCTAACCGATTGCGCCACGGAGACAGACTGAAAACACAGTCCCAATAAGTCATTTAAAAGTACCAACTATTTAAAATTCAAGGTCAACAACCGATCACGTTGAGCCAAGGCTGAGCGCACTTTTGTCCAGCTCTCTACCTCTGCCTTCCATAAAGTAGAGAAGTGAGGAGAGGATAACCTGGGCGACAGCTACTCAGCCACACACACAATTCATATTTCACCCCCTCCCCTCCCAAAACAATTTGGCAAATGGAGTCGAATGATGTTTACACTGACCATGGCAAGAAGGAAAAAGAAAAGATATTATGAATGGGAATCCTGGTGGTGACAGTCAATTTTTTCTTCAGACCTTTTCCCGTTTGTATCTTTCCCTCAAACCAGTGAATAGGTAATAGACTTACGCGCACAATAATGGTTTTGACCGTAATGTACTCCGGTGGGGACAGGCCAAGTCCGGAGCAAAGCTGTGCACGTTACACACAACAGCCAAGACAAAGGATACGAAGTTTCAACGCAGCACGAAAGACAGGACACATGCACAGGCATGAGCCAATCAGCAGCTTTGGTGTTACCGTTGTGGACATGGAAATCCAGTCGGAGGTCAAGCAACCTCATGGCACTGGCCAAGCAGCCGTGAGTACGCATGCGATCAACATGCGCACTGTACATGCAGCGTTCTGTACGCACTGAGGGCGCCGGCCCCGGTCAATCGACCGGATTTCCATGTCCACTACAGTATATGACCAGCACGTATGCATCCACCTAGTAGTCACACACTACAACCGGATCTTTGATACGACACACACATGCAAAGCATAACACGGTCCACATGCATGTCTCAAGTCACGGCTCGCCGCTCTGTACCTTTTGTTCATTGGATGTCAGGTAAGAGGCAGCTCGCGAGAGTTTGCTTTCGTTGTCGGGTTTTCCACGCTTCAGATGGGCGGTTTCTGCAGACGGGAGCAAGGGATAAAAGTGATGGAAGAAACTGGGATGAGGAGTGTACAGGACCAACGGAAAAGGAAACAGGACACCATATGACAAAGTGAGAAGAGCTACAATTTTTAGAAGTGCTACCCTGTACTAGGCGATACACCTCTTTAGTTCCTTCAAAATTTATTTGACTTCTTGGCTTTGCTATGACCCGGAGGCGATCTGAGAAATCCAATTTCTTTGCACAGGTACTCTGGGAATGGGCATAGATTGATTCCTTTCAAGTTCTTTCCAGCCAGGTTCATAATCAATCTGGGTCTAACATGACCCAAAGTGCGGTGTAGCAGGTTCAAAACCCAAGTGTTCAGGCGTATGGATAAAAACAACAAACACATGGCTTACTTGTTAGATGTATAACAGCACGAAGTTTCCTATGGGCAAAGGGCACACGGCAAGAAACAGAACAAACGGAAGAGGATGACTCTTAGGAATGGAGCTAGGTCTGTAACGTACACAAGGCACATCCGATCCATGCATTCCGACACTCAGTTGCCATACCTTGGAATAATCAAACAGTCAGTCATCGGACCGACCAATTTCATCCGCTGGTGACTATACTACCGGGTGGCCCACAGTGTGTACGTGCAATGGTGATAAGCAACTGCTCTACACGGGAGCCCTGCACTGTAACTGGCCCTTTCTTACTACTCCCAGCCCCGTGACATCTCCACAATCAGACGATTGGCAACAGGATCACATTTTACAGAGAGTCGACGGAAGCACAACTGGACATGACGAACTCAAGACGAAGACTGCTTTCCACACAACAGCAATACGTGCAAGCACCAACACCGCACGCACACAACATAACGTTCTACAACATAAACAATTGCTCCACATGACACCTCTCACTTACTTTGAGGTTTGCGGCTTGGCGGGTGTATGTGCTGCAGTAGCCTGCTGGAAGACAAACCAACACACACACAGGTCAGACACAGTCATAGAAAAAGTACTTCAGCGCGGGTAGAGACTAGAGACAGGATAAGCAGAGCACTGAAACAAGACCAATTCTGGAGGAGGTACAAATTACAATGCAATGGCCGGTCAACACATGCTAAAATAGACACAAGCACGTTGGCAGCGAGTGAGTGAGAGAGTGTGTGTGTGTGTGTGTGTGTGTGAGAGAGAGAGAGAGAGAGAGAGAGAGAGAGAGAGAGAGAGAGAGAGAGAGAGAGAGAGAGAGAGAGAGATAGAGAAAGAGAGAGAGAGAGAGAGAGAGAGAGAGAGAGAGAGAGAGAGAGAGAGAGAGAGAGAGAGAGAGAGAGAGAGAGAGAGAGAGAGAGAGAGAGAGAGAGAGGGAGAGAGAGAGAGAGAGAGAGATAGAGAATACACATGTTCACACACAGCAAAACTTGTGAATCAGTTCAAGATTATACTTCCAGCTAATACTCTACCCTTGTTAGAACATATCATGTGCTTTTCAGCACAAAGCATGCGCATGAGCACGCATACACGCGCACATCCGCACGAACACACACACACACACACACACACACATTCAAGCACACAAATACAAACATCAGGGGAATGTCACACACTCGTGTAACGCAGAAAGCTGGCAGAATGCGAAAAAGGCACAACTAACCAAGGATGAAGAAGATGTGTCCGTGACAGACTTGCCATCTGCAGTAGTGGAATTGGCAGCAGCAGTAGTGGCGGTCGTCCCGCTAGCTTTTGTTCCTTTGCCGACCTCTCTCTGCAAAGACATCTCCTCATACTGAGCACAACCTGGAAATATGTGCACGTGCAACAAACACAGACACAGGCGCACACGGAGACACACATAATAGCAATGGTGACAAACAAGCTATGTTAGGCAGTGCAACATGTGCTGGGATAACATCATTCAACAGCCTGCAAGCTTGAGAATAGAACCGCCACTAGCCTCGTATTGCACCACACATCTGATTGAAGTGACTTCTCCCGCTAGTGAATCAGCCCCCCCCCCCCCACACACACACAAGCGTGCATACAGACAAGCAGACATACTTATATACAGTCATGTATCTAGTAATAGTGGAAAGCCAGCGTCTCAATACAAACTCACTGGGCTGTGAAAGTGGATACGGATTATATACGTTGAAATAGCCTTTTTAAAAGCACTATAGAAAACTCAGCTGTAATGGCACAGGACTCACCGGTCAGACTTGTGATCCCCAAGCGACGATACCTCATGAGATCTTTGATCTGTGTCTGCAGTGCTCGCTCTTCTGCACAGGTTCGAAGGAAACACAGAAGAGATAAACAAACAGTTTCCTCTGAGACAAAAATGCGATAATACTCCTAAAAAGTAGGCTCTGATGTTAGTTCTGATAAGTATGAGTCGTCCATCGCTAGTCATGTCGAGAACGGTAGGGGAAGACAGACTCATCAGACTCATTCTCATACCACAGTTTCCTTTCTAAAAACTTCACCTTCAACCATAATCAAAACTTGCCAACCACCCCCGTATGTGTGTGCGTGCGTGCGTGCATCATGCAAGCGCGGATCATGCGGAATGCAATGATGCAACTACAAGAAAACAAATCTCGGCAGCTAGCAACGAGTGCATTCAGAGAAGAAGCAAACAAGTTCAGATTTAAGTAGTTTGTGATGAGCAGCAGAGACAAACATGCAGGAGAGTATAATTATATGATGAGATGGAGGCGACATTGGGAATACTCGGATTCACAATGTACGCGTGCCATCAGCTGGGTAATCAGAGTCGTCGTTGGACATCGTAAGTAGTCTTCATGATGTGGTGACATTCATGACATTCCCGACAACGAAAGTTATCTTACCCACTCTGCGATACGCTCACGGGCCTTCTCTGCTGCTTTGCGATTTGCCCGCCTAGGCTGGAACATGGTTGGAGCAGCTTCGTCCGCCATTGCCTGTTCCATAGCCGTCGCCGGTGCCGGGCGGTGTTCCATATCACCAGCCTCCACTGCTCCGACGTCATCCACAACGTGCAGCTCGAGCGGATAGAGCTTGCTGATCGGTCTCGACAACACTGCCTTCGATTTAGCCGTCTTCAGCTTGACAGCTCTGACTTGGCCATCGACTCCAGGTAAGATTTCTACCACTCTGCCGAGTCTCCAACTTCCACGTGGCTGGCCGGTCTCTTGGATTACGACCACTTCTCCGACTGTTGGTGTCCGAGAGATGCTACTCCGTGACTGTCGGTGTTGACTCATTGATGCTTCGCGCAGAGCAGGGAGGTACTCATCTTCCCACACCTTCCATGCTACATCCAGTTGTATCTGTTGCCGTTTCCACATCCTCGTGACCTTGGCTGCTGGTGTCTCCGGACCGTCCTCCTCGTCGCTGTCCGTCTGAAAACCGGTTGCCGTTCTTCCTCCACAGAGGAAATGTGACGGTGTCAGGGGTGAGAATGAGGACACATCGTCGTCGTCAACATATGTGAGCGGCCTCGTATTGATCATGCCTTCCACTTCGGCTGTCAGGGTTGCGAGCTGGTCTAGAGTCAGGAGGCACCTTCCAAGACTCTTCCTCAAGGCTCTCTTGACAATGCTCACCAGCCTCTCGTACACACCGCCCTTCCATGGCGCAAACTCTGTTGTGAAGCTCCATTCGATATTCTCCGTTGAGAGATACGATAGCAGGTCTGGGTTGGCAAGAATCAGCTTCAGATGATCGTCCAGGACAGAGCGTACCAACTTGAACTGGGGTGCGTTGTCACACACAATAGACTTTGGCTTGCCTCGTCTCGCTGCGAACCGTCTCATGCTGTTCAAGAAGGCTGCTGCAGATAGGCCAGAGACTATGTCCAGGTGTACAGCTCGTGTGGTTAGGCAGGTTACTAGGTTGATCCATACCTTGCCTTTCTCCGTGCCGGTGCGGATCAATAGCGGTCCGAGGTAGTCAAGACCAACGTACGTGAATGGAAGTGCTCTGGTAATCCGTTCCTTGGGCCATGGGGGCATGGACGGCAACTTGAACGGACGCCCTTCGTGTCTTCGGCAAACCGAGCACTGATCCAGGATACGGCGAACGATAGCACGGCCACGTATGATCCAGAACTCTTGCCTTGTCTGGGCCAGGGTGTGTCGAACACCTGCATGCAGAAGCCGTCCATGGACTTCGCTGATGACATGCTTCGTGAACGCGTGATACGTTGGTAGCAGCTTCGGTAGTTTCTGGTCAGTTGGTAGTTCAGCGTTGCTCAGTCTTCCGGCGCATCGCAGTATGCTGTCGTCGTCGATCACAACACCAAGGTTAGCAACTGAACTGTGCTTGGCATTGGTCTTGATAGCTTTGAAGATGTCAGGGAAGGCCTCGCGTTGTACCATTCGAGTCCACCAATCTCGCGCAGCCTGTATGTCTTGTGACACGATGCCGTAGCTGTTGCTGATCTGAGAGAGACGTGGTGAGTTGGGACGCAGTTTCTTCAGGAACTTCATGCACAGAGCAGTGATTCTCAGGACCTTCCTCAAACTGCTTGCTCTCGTAAGCACGCTGCCGAGACCAGATGGAATGGTGTGTGGACTAGGTTGGTCAGTAGCACGATCGCTGCCACCAGTCACCAGGCTTGCGGTATGAAGCGTTGGTGCTTGCTCCTCATTGCTGGCTAGGTCGGATTCGTCAGCTGAGAGTGTGAGGTCCTCGTCTGGCCAGTGATCTGATGTGGTACGTAACCAGTCCGGACCGTGCCACCATGACTCCTGAAGATCGGCCACCAAACCGCCTCGGCTAGCGACATCAGCAGGGTTGCACTCTCCAGGAACATGGCGGAAGGACAAGAACTCGCCGCAAGTACGAATCTCTGACACACGGTTGGCCACGAATACGGACAGTGGCTTGGATGATTTGATCCAATGCAGAACACAACGCGCGTCCGTCCATAGGGTGATGCTGGTAAGTGGGAGATCGAGTTCATCTTTGCAGAATCGGGCTGCCCGTGAACCAATCGTCACGCCAAGTAGTTCCAGCCGTGGCAGGGTGAGACCGTTAGGCTTGCCGTCCTTGGACTTCAGCGGTGCAAGACGTGTCTTGCCGAAGAGGAGCTCACAGGTTGTCATCATGGCTATGGTTGTGCGGAGGTAGACCACAGTTGCAAAATGGAAGTTTCCGGAGGAGGAAGGAGGAAACTGTAGTTATCACCAACCCTCACCGCGCCCAGCTCACGCCGCCACGGCGTGCGACCTGAGCTGGGCGCCCTGCCCAGTATGGAACTGTCCTCAAGCCAGTCACGTTTTTGGCAGCCCAGTGAGCTGTCTACCGGATCGCAGCGTTTAGAAGCGCCAAATGCGGCAGGGCCAGTCTCAGGCTGGTCGCGTAGGCGGCAGGCCGGCGGGCGACCGGCAAGGCTGCATTCGCATTTGGATCACCGAAGTGATACAGGTGCTTCGACGGCACTCCGTGGCGCATCAAGGAGGCATCTGGGGCCCAGGCAGCCCGCCCGTAAGCGCACCACCGTATCAGGTATGCGCAGGTGGAGCAGCAGAGCAAGATGTGTGCCGGACACTCACCATCATCCGGTCGACTGCATGGTTGTGCGACTTTACACAGCCGTCACTCATTACTTGCTATTGCTTGCAGAAGGCCAGAATTTTTTTGCTCTCGTTTGCTCTAAAGCTAGTTGGTTTACGTGGTTTATACCCGTACCTGAGCATGGATCCTACTCAGCAGCGGATCGCTGGTATTCCTCGTTTGAGACCGCGGCGACGGCAGCGTCGGCCCTGACCAACAAGCCTCGGGCGATGAGCATGCCGGCCGAAAATGCAGGCATGGACACTGTCGTGTATGACCAGTTTAGTTGAGTTCCTTGGAGGCGCTATGATGCCGGCCGGCGCATGTGTTGGCGCACGGGAGACGATTAGGACAATACGGCGTGCGGAATACGTCGAGCTGGCCACAATGCTTCCTTCCTGTCCTGCCCACACGCAGCCAGCAACCAAACGTGTTAGAATCGATCAATCCGATGGCAATCACTGAGTGGAATTGTCATTGGCGGCTCCTCTTCTGGCAAGAGAAAAACTGAATCTCTAATCTACTGGGTCGAGGCCTGGCAGACTTTCAGAACCATCGCGCCTTGCAACACGAGCTTACGCCCTCTGGGGCCCTAAGTAGTCCGACAAGAAATTCATACTGCACGGCGACAAAAAGGCAGTTGGAGCAGTGTGAAATCCGGGACTTGCCGAAATCCAACCGTAACGGAACTAGCCCACTTCAGCCCCCGCATGGTAGCAGAACACAAGGCTTTATCTCGCTGACTACCCATATTACGGTCACGGACAACTCCGCTGCGGACGCTCTTTCACGCGGACGATTAGTCCATTTCCTCTCATCGGCTCCCTAATCCAGCTGCTGGACTCGGCTTAGTCCCGAACTCATGCTATGCGGGAGCAACTAATCATGGCAGCAAACCGGCTGAACTTCTTCTCAACCAATGCGTGCCTCCTTTTTCATTCGCTGTGTAGTCTATATCTCTCAGCACACGTGGGTAAGCACGCAAGCACACACACACCCTCGCACACGCATACATACATACATACATACATACATACATACATACATACACACACACACACATACTCTCTCTCTCTCTCTCTTTAGCTCCTCTCCTCCATCCCTCACCCTGCTTCGCCTCTAAGTGCTGTCGCTCCCCTCTCCTTCCTACTCGTACTAGGCGGCATTACACCAAGTCTCAGCATGTGGGGTCTACTTTGCTGTTTTGGGGCTTTGTTTGGACATGGCAAGCTGTTATCTTTTTCCTTGCGGCTGTCGTCGCTGTTGCCATTGTTGTTTAGATACCACGGCGAGCCGGCAGTACGTGCCGGTGTTGGCGGGCTGGCGACCTTGTTTTACTTTCAGTAATTAACACTTTACCCGAGGTGCGACGGATTAATCCGTCACGACCGCGCAGGGCATATTGCAGACACGCGTATGTGTGTTACACACACACACTCACACATTATGCGCACCCGGCGGGCAGGGCGATTGGCCCATGCTGCTTATTCAGTTGTACTAGCGGAGGCAGGGGCGATTCCCCTACGTAATCGCCCATGCGGCGGAATACCCGGCGGCCTGATACGGCGGCGTTGCGAGCAAATGCAGGGGTGGTTCCCTTTTGAGCTCTGTTTGTGGCGGCGGCAGAGGCAGGGGCAGCGCCCCTAGCCCATGCGGCGGTTGACCCGGCGGCCCGACATGGCAGTTGGCCCCGGGGTCCGATATGGTAACTGACCCGGCGGTCTGATATGGCGGCTGACCCAGCGGTCTGATATGGCGGCGGCGGCTGACCCAGCGGTCTGATATGGTGGCTGACCCAGCGGTCTGATATGGCGGCTGACCCAGCGGTCTGATATGGCGGCTGACCCGGCGGTCTGATACGGCGGCTATGCGAGCAAATGCAGGGGCAGCGCCCCTTTGCGCGTGTTGTTTGCGGCGGCATTGGTCAAGGCAGGGGCAGCGCGCCTCGCCTGGGTGGCGTTATGCCCGGCGCTGCGGCTATGTTTGCAAAACGCAGGGGCCGCTCCCCTTTGAGCTTTGTATGTTTACAGCTATGTTTGCAAGATTCAGGGGCAGCTCCCCTTGGGGCCTGGTACAGTTATGTTTGCAAAAAGCAGGGGCAACTCCCCTCCGAGCCTTGTGTGTAATCGTTTACAGCGATGCTTGCAGAAAGCAGGGGCAGCTCCCCTTAGTGCGTGGTATGTTTACAGCTATGTTTGCGAGGAAGAAAAAAAAAAAAAGGGCTTGGAGCTGGGTATGTTTACGGCCACGTTTGCAAAATGCAGGGGTAGCTCTCCTTGGAGCTTTAGCTAGTTGACAGCTACGCGACAAAATGCAGGGACAGCTCCCCTTGGAGCTTTGGATGTTTACAGCTATGTTTGCAAAATGCAGGGGCAGCTCCCCTTGGAGCTTTTAAAACTAGTTTACAGCTGTGCGGACAAAATGCAGGGGCAGCACTCCTTGAAACTTTGGATGTTTACCACTATGTTGGCTAAATGCAGGGGCAGTTCCCCTTGGGGCTTGGATGTTTACAGCCAGGTTTGCAGGTAGCTCCCCTCAGAGCGTTGTAGGTTTACAGCTAGGTTTGCCAAATGCAGGGGCAGCTCCCCTTGGAACTTTGGATGTTTACAGCTATATTTGCAAATACAGGGGCAGCTCCCCTTGGATCCTTCTAGTTCTACGTTTACAACTATGTTTGCAAAATGCAGGGGCAGCTCCCCTTTGAGCTTCGTAGGTTTACTGCTAGGTTTGCAAAACGCAGGGGTAGCTCCCCTTTGGAGCTTTGGATGTTTACAGCTATGCTTGCAAACTGCAGGGGCAGCTCCCCTGGGAGCTTTTGAAGTTGGATGTTTACAGGTGTGGTCGCAAAATGCAGGGGCAGCTCCCCTGGGAGCTTTGGATGTTTACAGCTATGTTTGCAAATGCAGGGTCAGCCCCCCTTGGAGCCTTGGATGCTTACAACTATGTGTGCAAAATGCAGGGACAGCTTCCCTTTGAGCTTTGTTGGTTTACAGCTAGGTTTGCAAAACGCAGGGGTAGCTCCCCTGAGCTTTGGATGTTTATAGCTATGCTTGCAAAATGCAGGGGCAGCTCCCCTTGGAGCCTTGGAAGTTTACAGCTATGTTTGCAAAATGCAGGGGCAGCTCCCCTGGGAGCATTGGATGTGTACAGCTATGTTTGCAAAATGCAGGGGCATTTCCCCTTGGAGCTTTGTATATTTACAGCTAGGCTTGCAAAATGCAGGGACAGCTCTCCCTCGGAGCGTGGTTTGTTTGCAGCTGAGATGGGGAGTGCAACCGAAGATCTCCTTTCGAGCTTGCTTGTTCGCATTTGCTTGTTAGCACCGTAGCTCGGGCACCCAGCAGGTCCTGACTGGCCCTTAGCGCATACTCCCGGCCACATTTATTGCCTGGTGCAGGATAGGGGCCTCACCCCATATTTTTTTTGGACGATCGGCGGGCGGGAAGCCGTCATCGACCTATTAAAGAGGCAAAATACAAGAATAACTGAGAAACTAATAATTGTATACAACGCGCCAACCCTTTGGCTCTGTTGTCGGCTCTGCGGGGGGCACCCAGGCATCCCCCTCGTGCGAACACCACCCGTGGAAGCGGAAAAGTTGTGACGGCGTATTCAGTAGTGCCCAGCACCAGCAGGACCTACCAATCAGGGGAAAGCCTAGCAGTCCTTCATGGCAATTCCCTTGGTAGACCCCCTCAAGCTGACACAGGATCTGGCCACCAGGAAGGGGCCTGGACGGCAGCTCTAGGTCACCGGAAGGTGGTCAGGGTTGACCCGCAAGAGATGCATGTGCGGTGGAGCCTTTGACTAAGCGGCCACCCCTTGGGGCCAGAGAAAGCGGTCTTGAGGGGCATTTGGTCCTTAGTTGGAGGCTTGCACCGCAAACTATGAATGTGAGACCGTCCGTGCCCGGCGAAGGTGTCCATAGTACCAGGCAGGTAGCTAGTCACACTTGTATCCAACACGACAGCCCTTCGGCTGTTGTCTGCCCGGCTTGGGGCGCCCAGGTATCCCCCCGTGCGAACACTACCCGCGGAAGTTGACAAGTCGTCAGCGAATTCAGTAGTGCCCAGCACCAGCAGGAGCTACCAACCAGGGGAAAGCCTAGCAGTCCTTCATGGCAATGCCCTTGGTAGACGCCCTCAAGCTGACACAGGATCTGGCGGCCAGGAAGGTGCCCGGACGGCAGCTCCAGGCCGCCGGAAGGTGGTCAGGGTTGACCCGCAAGAGATACATGTGCGGTTGAGCCTGTGGCTAACGACCACCCCTTTAAGCCAGAGAAAGCGGTCCTTAGTGGCAGGTGGTCCTTGGCTGCAGGCTTGCACCGCACAACCATTATGAATGTGAGACCGTCCGTGCCCGGCGAAGTGGTCGGTAGTACCAGACTGGTCGCTGGTCACGGTGGTCTTTAGCTACTGGTTTCACGGTATACCGAATCAGGCATGCCATCACAGGTCTACAGCGAACAGCACAGAGATCGACGGGACCAAGAATAGGGGATAGCGTGCGGCGAGGCCACCCCCATTATTTTTGGGAGGCACGGCTTCATGTTAGAGCAGTAAATTGCAGTTAGGGACTCAGCTGAGTCAAGCTGGACTCAGCGTGTCAAGTTTGGCATAATACAAGAAGCGCGCTATCCCCAAACAGTTGTGTGGTTATTGTGTGAGTGTATATGCAGGAGTCCGCGGTCACGTGAGGGGGGAGTGATAAATGGAAGTTTCCGGAGGAGGAAGGAGGAAACTGTAGTTATCACCAACCCTCACCGCGCCCAGCTCACGCCGCCACGGCGTGCGACCTGAGCTGGGCGCCCTGCCCAGTATGGAACTGTCCTCAAGCCAGTCACGTTTTTGGCAGCCCAGTGAGCTGTCTACCGGATCGCAGCGTTTAGAAGCGCCAAATGCGGCAGGGCCAGTCTCAGGCTGGTCGCGTAGGCGGCAGGCCGGCGGGCGACCGGCAAGGCTGCATTCGCATTTGGATCACCGAAGTGATACAGGTGCTTCGACGGCACTCCGTGGCGCATCAAGGAGGCATCTGGGGCCCAGGCAGCCCGCCCGTAAGCGCACCACCGTATCAGGTATGCGCAGGTGGAGCAGCAGAGCAAGATGTGTGCCGGACACTCACCATCATCCGGTCGACTGCATGGTTGTGCGACTTTACACAGCCGTCACTCATTACTTGCTATTGCTTGCAGAAGGCCAGAATTTTTTTTTTTTTCGCTTTTTCTCTTCTTCCAGGCACGGCTTCATGTTAGAGCAGTAAATTGCAGTTAGGGACTCAGCTGAGTCAAGCTGGACTCAGCGTGTCAAGTTTGGCATAATACAAGAAGCGCGCTATCCCCAAACAGTTGTGTGGTTATTGTGTGAGTGTATATGCAGGAGTCCGCGGTCACGTGAGGGGGGAGTGATAAGCCCAGTTGTGACGCATCGGTGAAGACGTGTAGCTGGTAGGTAGCATCGGTTCCATTAGCAATTGGGTTGATTTGCCTGGGGAACGATAACGAGCTGACCTCGCTCGAGGCTGCATGGAGGGTCAGCCAGGTGTCCAGTAGGTGTCCAGTCAAGACAGTGTCCCAGTCCATACCAGCTTGCCACAGAGAGCGTAAGAAGACCTTGATACGAAATGTGACCGGAGCAACCAGTCCCAATGGATCGTACAATGATGCAGCATACTTCAGGACAGCGCGCTTAGTCCAAACCGGGTCGGTGCTGGGTTGGGTTCGAGGACAAGCGAGCTGTAGACTGTCATCCTTGGTGTGCCACGTGATTCCAAGAACGTTGACACTGTCGCCCTGTGCCCTTTCCTTGGCATCCATAGCTGTCGTAGCGTGGCTGTTGTTAGATGCCCACTCACGTAGCCGCATGGACGAGCGAGAGAATACGGATGTAGTTCGGTTGCACATATCGTACCCTTCTTCCGGGGTGTCGACACCGATGAATACGTTATCCACGTAGATATTGCGGGACACCAAGCGACCGACATCCGCATCTTCATCATTTGCTAGATGGTGTTGGATTGTTGCCGCTAGCAGAAATGGACTGCTCACGATGCCGAACGGTACTCTCCGAAACCGATAGACCGCGATGTTGTCCGGAGTTGCTGTGGGATTAGTTGGATCGCGATACCATAGGAAGCGTGTCACGTCCCGGTCTGGCGGCCAGATGTCAAGTTGCAAGAATGCCTTCTCGATATCGGCTACCAGCAGAATGGGTGTGATGCGGAGTCGCATAAGAACTCCGGCAAGGTTGGGGAGCAACACGGGTCCACGTAGCAGACAGTTGTTCAAGCTCTTGTTGTGACGCTGTGCCTTGGCCGAGGCATCATAAACGACACGCAACTTGGTCGTCGTCTTCGTTGGAGTTAGAACTGGCTGGTGGGGTAGATAATGGAGTTGCGGACCAGTGACAGAATCCGGTGTCATCTGCTCAATGATGCCCATGTCGGCTTGCTGCTGGATCACCTTGTCATACTGCTCAAGTAGTGACGAGTCGGTGCTTAGCCGCCGCGATAGAGTCCGGAACCGGCCCAACGTCAATCCGTAGTTGTCCGGGAGAAACTGCTGCTGGCCGTTCCATGGCCAGCGAACGATGTAGCGATTATCGGTGCACTCCACTGTTGAGTGGAAATGTTGCAAGGCTACGTCATCGTCTTTCACGGGAGACGGGTGCTCTATCCCAAGCGTTTCGAGGCTCCACAAATCCGGAATGGACTGCTTAAGAGGCAGAACCTCCTCGTGTGAAACGTCGGCTGCGGCTGCGATCAGAGTGGTTGCCGGTAGGGCAGTGGTGGGAGAGGTGTCCGTCTTGCCGGTGACCACGTAGCCGAGGGAGGTTGGCAGAAGGTTGAGGCCTGATGGTAGAGGTTGCACATGGCCCTGCACGAAGTCCCACAGATAATCAGACCCAATGAGTATGTCGATCTTTAGCCGTTCATCTTCGGCGTTAATCGCATCAGCTAACTGGTTGTCGTGTTGCAGTTGCTGCAAGGTCGTGATGTCGGGGTGTGCAACCGCAGGACGGAGAACCGGGTTTGTGATGTGCGGTAAGACGCTGCCTTCGATGGCCTTCGTTGTACCATCCTTGAGATGAATGAACAGGTCGGAGATCGGTACCTGTGCTGTGTGGTGTTTGGTGGCACCAAAGGTTGACACGGACAGCCATTCATGGCGAGTATGGCGCAGGGAGAGCTGCCTTGCCAAAGCCTCCGTGAAGTACGTGCGATGGCTGCCTGAATCAAGAAGAACGCGAGCGGTGGTGATTGTACCATTGTTGCCTTGCACATTCGTTGTGGCGGTTTGGAGTGTGACAGTTGATCCTGTTGCTTGCAGGAGACACGATGACTGGTCCGAAGCAACTGTCTGGTCCGAAGCAACTGCCTGACCTGGAACCTGAGTGGGTGTGCACGTAGCGGTTGTAGTGTCAGAAGTTGCCACCGCTGCCATGGAAGATGAACCGTCAGCTCGTCGGGTGGAATGCGAACCTACACCAGATGGCTGGCGACTCTGCGAGCAGATGGTATGGTGATGGTGACTTGGGCGCTTGCACATCCGGCAGGTCTGTGTTTGCCGTCGGTAACATTCCTGGCTGCGGTGACCGGAACCCAAGCAAATAAAGCAACGACGTAGCTCCATTAATCGTTGTTTCCTGGCAGCAGAAGATGTGTAGCGTGAGCAATCGTTGTCCATATGTTGGCCATCGCAGAATATGCAACCACGACGGGAACGTTGTGGTCGTCCTTGGGTATCAGGGTGAGCTGCCAGTGCATCCGCTGTGCTAAAGAGTTGCTTTGGCTGCACTCCAACAGCGTCAGGTTTGTTCGGAGGGCCTTGGCCAGTCCGCTGGCGGAGTTGCTCTTGTAGAGTTGTGTACTTGGCCATATACTCTCGTAGAGTGGTTAGTTTCCAGGGCTGGCCGGCGTTGCTGATACCACGCCACTCCTCAAACTTGGTGGCAACCTCGAGTGGAACCTTGCCCCACAGCTTTTGGCACAGGAGACGTTGATCTGCCAACTTCTCTCCCTGTGTTTCCAGCTGTCGAAGGAGACACTCCACAGTTTCGAAACTTCGATGGATCTCCATGGGCCTGTTGGGTGGTGCCGGTAGTGCTTCCAAACGGCTGTACAGGGATGCAATGATGATCTCCGCTGAACCATACTTCGTCTTCAACAGATCCTTGACGGTGGTATAGTTTGCACTTGTCAATGAGATGCCCGCTATGGCCTTCGCCGCATCGCCGGAAAGGCAAGATTTCAGGTATGAGAACTTGCTGACATCCGCAATGGGCTGGTTGTCGATGGAAGACTGGAATCGCTCCCAAAACTCTGGCCACTCAATCACCTTGCCAGAAAAGGACGGTAGAGTCAGCTTTGGCAGCTGGACGTTGAGGCGTGATGGCTGTGGGGCAGTACTGAGGCCAGCTGCCGCGGTTGCAGCGTGGGCTGCCGCTAATGCCATGGCCTGTATCATGTCCGGGGAATTGGTTGGTGTCGGGACAGTTGGCTGGGCCTGTGTTGTATCCGTATGCTGAGCCTGAGCCACAGGGTTCTGAGTAGTAGCACTGATGTCCGTGCCTGTGGACATTGTGCTACGCCTTGCCTCCACACCCGTGCTAGGGCTGTCCAGTCTGCCTGCAGCAGATTCCGTGTCGCCCGTGCCTGTTGCCGGCAATTCCTTTGATTCCAGCAGTTCGCCCGTGGGTCTGTCCGTCCCATCACTGTCCACGACCACTACCTCCTGTGTTGTATCGTGCCGGGTGGCCTTCTGGGGTGTTGCTGCCTCTGCAGCAAGCTCCGTCACCACTGGTGAATGTGTCCCTACCCCTCTATAGTCGAGTAGTGCACGTGCGTCCGACACACTTGTGCATTCGTGGTCAAAGCCATCATCCCAGGCTTCCAAATCAATTAGTGCGTCTTCCACACGCTCGTCTGCCTCGCAGCTCTCCAGCAGGGTACCAATCTGCTCGGACAGGTCGTTCACTGTGTCAATCAAGGGTAGGATTTTCTCAACATCACTCTGAAGTGACAACAGACTAACGAATTTCTCCTCCGTTTTACGGAGTTCATGTTCGATCCTCCTCCTTACTCGCGTCACCCTTCCCTTGGCCCTGCCTCGCTTCTTGACTAGGTCGTTGTAAACCACTTGGTCCAGGACGTGAGATGTGCTTTGCTTCTCAGTCGTCTGATCCAAGGACTCCTCTCCATCGTTCGTTGTTGTCTGTTCAACCTCTCCGTCCATCGTAAAAAAACGAAAGTTGTTGGACGCGTTGGTTCCAAATCCTGGTCTCTACAGCACCATGTCGAGAACGGTAGGGGAAGACAGACTCATCAGACTCATTCTCATACCACAGTTTCCTTTCTAAAAACTTCACCTTCAACCATAATCAAAACTTGCCAACCACCCCCGTATGTGTGTGCGTGCGTGCGTGCATCATGCAAGCGCGGATCATGCGGAATGCAATGATGCAACTACAAGAAAACAAATCTCGGCAGCTAGCAACGAGTGCATTCAGAGAAGAAGCAAACAAGTTCAGATTTAAGTAGTTTGTGATGAGCAGCAGAGACAAACATGCAGGAGAGTATAATTATATGATGAGATGGAGGCGACATTGGGAATACTCGGATTCACAATGTACGCGTGCCATCAGCTGGGTAATCAGAGTCGTCGTTGGACATCGTAAGTAGTCTTCATGATGTGGTGACATTCATGACAAGTCATTTGTTTGAGCATCCCGATTGTCGTGCTGTGTATTCAGATGATTGTTTTTCGATTGTGTCACGTGTACGCAGTGCTAGATTGCTGAATGTTTTGGAAGCCGTATACATCCACACAAAGAAACCCAACCTTTGCAAGCAGAAGCAAATTAAATTCACACTTAGGCTGTTAGATAGGTCGTCAAAACCTCGTTAGTTATGTCCAGTGGTTGTCTCTTGTTGTCGCACTACATGTCACGCTTATTGAGTTTTCTCGCACTTGCACCTTTGTGTCATTATTGCTATGTGTAAAGGTCACGCATTTTCGCTGTTTACTTAAGCTATCTTCTTCTTTGCGCTGTTTTACCACCTCCTTACTGTACTTAATCCACTGTTCCTGTTCCTTTTCCCTTGCCTGTATTTCACCTGATGAGAAAGAAGGCTTGAAAGTATACTTGTGAAACCAAAAACTTTCAAGATGTTCGTAAAGAACCTGAAGTGTGTCCTTTTATGAGATAAACAAACACAATTTATTATCCCACTGACTGCCATCCACATTCATTACTTGAGTTACTAGCATCACTGTTACCCCCCCCCCCCTCCCTCCCTTCAGTGCGATAACCCCCCCCCCCCTCCCTTCAGTGCGATAACCCCCCCCCCGAGTGCGATGAAAAGAGAAATATGGGTGTGGACACCTCTGAGATAAATCAAATACTTACTAGCTAATGATTCCAAGAAATCCTCGTACTCTTTTGGTTTTATCAGCCGAGAAATGACTGGTGCCACTGGCTGCAGATCTCTGCGACAACAGTAAGCAAACAAGCAAAGCCAAGGACTGTTAAGACTCAATACTAGTATACATTCCCAACACGTTGAAAGTGCTGTTCGTTGTCAATCCGCTGCCAACACACGTAGTATCCCAGCAGTAAATACAGCCGCTATCGTCGCAACGGCCCAGTGGGGATGCAGACGAGCTCTTACAACACACGTGTATCCGGAGTAAATCAAGCCCAAACATGCCGTGGAGCTAAGGAGTGTAGTACATGTGCAGCAAGCATAGTATTCAGGCTGCAACGGGTGTTCAACCATGACCTAATACGTGGAGCCAAAGGTCCAAAAAAAAACACAGCAAAATTTAAAAATAAAAAAACTGGGTTTGAGCCTAAACCCCGCCATATCTGTTTTGAAAAACTCAAGTACATGAATTTCTCAATGCACTGTAGACGCTCCCTGCAACACTACTGACAGGTCCATTTGTGTCCTTGTGAGAACAACCCTCTTAAAACCAGATTATGACCAAAACCGAGTTTGAATGAGCCTAGAAAGCACTATGGACGACATGCTCAGCTACAACACTGGCAGGTGCATTTGTATCCTTGTGAGTACAATCCTCTTCCTAAACCGTTCATACGCTTTAGCAGCAAATCCAAGCTTACACGGATAACACTACTTCAATTGTCTATGTTGCAAACAATTCTGAACACATACTATAGAGCAGTGGACATGTATGGAAACTGTGCTCTATGGCCATAAAGACCGATATTAAAACTAAGGAGTCACAGAGCACGGAAAGACAGAAATCAGTGGCGCGCAGCAGTGCAAAAACTTACTTTTCTTCACGCTTGAACTTCTTCTTCTTGGGTGCTGCAGAGGCAGATAGGTCCGGCACACACCACATTGATATGAGAGAGGATACAGACTAGACTTACAGGCAGTGCTATGGCAGCTTAGCAGCCGCAATTCGTGTCCGGAAAATCCTATCTAAGACAACGGCCACTTAAGTGATTGGCAAAAACGAATGATTGTTTCAGCTGCTGACGGCACTGCCACCACCACTGCCACAATCGCATATGTAGCTCTGACACACCACAGCTTATTATGCCAGAATTACAGCTGTAGTTCTGATACACCACAGCTTCCTATGCCACACTTGCATACGTAGCTCTGACACAACACAGCTTCCTATGCCACAATTAAATCTGTAGCTCTGACACACCACAGCTTCCTATGCCAGAATTACAGCTGTAGTTCTGACACACCACAGCTTCCTATGCCACACTTGCATACGTAGCTCTGACACACCACAGCTTCCTATGCCACAATTACATCTGTAGCTCTGACACACCACAGCCTACAATGCGTGGTTTGCCCGACGTTTCGCTAGCACCAGTCACTCAACCAGCAGTTTGAATGCGGCAATGAACCAATCAGCGCTTATAACTTAAAGCAGCAATCGGCCAGAAAGATTGCACTGCATGTAAACAGATTTACAAAAGAGCAGCAAGACAGGACAGTACCGGGGAAAATAGAGCTAATGCCATGCATACTGACCAGCTGCTTGGAGCGATGGAAAGAGACGGTGCTCCCGTGCAGCACTGCAAATTACATACACACACACACACACACACACACACACACACACACACACACACATTGACAGGAGAAGAAAGAGCTCAGATACTGCTGTCGAATAACTAGACAATGGGATGGATGAACAAGACACAAATATTCGTGAACATAGATATAAGCACACCACACCCACCCCTAGCTTCACACACACGCACACACGCACACGCACACACGCACACACCATGTACGCCCGTCACAAGAGAAGCATGCAAATCTGGAAATGCACTGGATGTACACACACAGATTTTCTCTAATAGCAACGATAGTGGACAAGATCCGAATGAAATAGGTCAAGACTAGCGCCAGACAACTGCCTAATCCACACAACTGGCCTAGCCATGTGAATCGATCCCCAATGCAGACCTGATCTACACCACAGACAGAGTACATCGGAATAGGACGGCCAAGACAGTTACCAATGCACACCCTACACTTGCTGGTGCAACCAGTACAGCACGCTACTTTGACACACACACGCGAGCACACGTACACACGCACGTACATACGCACGCACACACACACACATGCGCATGCATTAAGCTCACTTTTTCAAGTCGGCTCTCTTCATCAGATGGTCGTTGTAGACGCATATGTGTTCAACCTTGAGCTCTGCACAGCCAAGGCAATGAGATGGAGAATGATAAGAAATATTGCGACAAGCGCAAGAGATAAATGGGGAAACAATTTGACAAAAGTGGTGATGCCACTAGAGGCTGCCACTCAAACCTAACT
>NC_088650.1:19523640-19718268 GCF_964019385.1 Sycon ciliatum
GTATTAAATGTAAACTAGAAGAAGAAAACGCATGGGAACGAGTTACGAAGCAACTATCCACGACTGTAACAAGATAATAAGCAGTCAGGACGTGCAGCAACAGGGCACAAAACTGACAGGCTACTGAGACGTTCAACGACCTAAGACCTTATCTTGTTACAGTCGTGGATAGTTGCTTCATAACTCGTTCCCAAGAGCAATGGATGTTTCACAAATCGATGCATGTACTTTCCAACCTCCTCATTCCTTTTTTAATTAAATAAACCCCATTACAAATCCCATACGGACACGTGACAAAACACAGGTCAGCGTCTCGGGCCGGAATTTTTACCTACAGGCTACACACACCCCTCCTTACCAGTTACCAATGCCATGTTGTTCTACAGCCTCCAGCAAGAGCAACTCCTCATCAGCACCCCAGTCATTCACCAGCACTGGGAACGTACAGTTGTCCTAGCACACACACCGAGCCAGGTGCAAGCGCAAACAACGGACACAATGTAACCAAAAACAGGAGATAAGTACATGTTCAGTAGAACTGCTCACTGACTGGTCAGTTCGAGCACTCTGGCAAGGTACGTTCGGGCCTGGTTTAAATCCGGCTTTGGAAAATTTTATTTTTCATTGCTACATGTATCAGGTTCGGCCTCATTTCCTCTGCGCTGCGCTGATGAGTTCACAACGGACGAAACAGTTCTGTCCGCTGATTGAGTGTAGAGTAAAACCTGTGTTTGCCGGACCCTGTACCAAGCGCAATCCAGTACTGACCGGGCAAATTTCCATGCACCAAATGCACCAAAGTGCTGTGGATCAAACGTGCATCCCTGGGTCAAGCGGACTCCTGTCATATAAGAACAGTTTTCGCTGCACCAAGGGCGTTAAGTTGATTTTACTGTACAGGCAGAATCTTGACTAATAGTATGCTTGGTTTCAAAACCAACCAATGCTAGTCCAAACCAACCCGGTAGTTAATCAGTTGAGCTGGCTCAGGCTACTTCGCCGAGCAAGCAGGCTAATCCGACCGAACTATGACAAAGAGTATGCCCATGCTAATGACAACCATCGACAGCCCATACGGCATAGTGCTACACTGTGCTACATAGTGCAAGCCTGCAATCGTCTCCTCGGCTTACCAGTACGGTGAAGTCATGATGTTTCTTATGATTGCCGAGTTCAGCACCGCTTGAGAAACACTGTCCAAACACATAGACACCGAATACCAAAGCAACCACAGGCATTAGAAATTCACACGATAACATGCCAGAACTCAGTCCAAGAAAGAAAGAAAGAAAGAGAGAGTGGGGGCTGGATTACATGCTTCGTGATCGACTAGCAAATCAAACCAGGCTACATGTAGTCCAACCCAGTGACATTGTGCAGTTTGGTAAGTCCGCCAGCTCCAGCAAGTAGTGTGGCCCTGCCTAGGCTATAGAGGTGTGCGACTACATCGTCGTTTGGGGTGTTTCGTATGGAGTGGCGCCACAAACTCTGGTTTGCCACACCATATAAAGAGCATACATTGGCACACCATAATATAAAGAGTATACATTGGCACACCATATAAAGAGCATAGAGTGCAACTCTGATAAGACCTATTGTAAGTCTACACATTTTCGGCGCATTCAAACTTCGGCCTGCCAGGGCTAAAACCCATTTCGGCTGCATCAAATGTTCGGCCTGTACTGCTGCCACCTGTATACCGTACTTCCCCACATATAAGCACATGGGCTTATAAGTGAAAATTTGCTACAAAAAAGATTTTTTGATGTGTGAACCTGTTCGCGTAGAAGCCCATGCGCTTATGTGTGCAATAAAGGTTTGTCTGTATCCTAAACAACGATGCTATCACAATGCTTAGCAGTATATTCAGCTCCCGGGTGTTCCACCAATAGTGTTCACATATAAGCGCATGCGCTTATAATTGGGGGGTGCGCTTATGTCCGGACATAAGCACATGCGCTTATAGTTATATGTGCGGAAGTACGGTACACTGTCACATTGAACCTTGCAAAACAAAATTTCGGCCGCAACAAATTTTCGCCCCAACATGACCAGGCCGAAAATAAATATGCGCTGAATATTTGTAGACTTACAGTTCTCCAACAGGTAACAGGAAAGTGGTCTTGGTATACAACTGTACTTCTTATACCAACATACTACAGTACGGATCACTACACAAATGCTCCGAACAATGTCCGTACTTATAAGCAAGCGTACGAGTAATGAGTGTGTGTGTCTTATGAGAGTACACGTACTATTAGCGAGTTCCACCGTACAAAGATTACATTTGTGTAACCTCTATATGTGTGTAACCTCTATAGCGGCCAAGCAGCTGATAATTGGTAAACCACCAGACAAGCTACGCACACGCCGTGCTAAGAGAAATGCAATACTCCAAGAGCAAAGCACCAACCTTGCCGCTTGATTTCGAAATGCTTCGCTACTCCAGGCAAATTTAGAAATACACACAGAATACTAGGTATTCCATTCAACATGTAACTGGAACTAATTGGTTTACTAGTAATTTCCCCAAGGTCCGTCTACATTCTACGTGCATCGTCTTCATGCACACCCACACCACCCACACACACACCATACACACACACACACACCTCAAACCTCAGACTTGCCCATCGCGGAAGCGATGATAGCGAACAGCTATGTTAGACATAGCAACTTGTGCTGGGATTACACCATTCAACAGCTTGCAAGGCTGATGAATTGACCGCCACTAATTTTAGCCTGGTATCCACCACACAGCTGATTGAAGCAGCTTTTTCTGGCCAGTGAATCCCTATTTCTCATTTTTTTCATTTTTTTCATTTTTTCCATTTTTTCCTTTTTACACACGCACACACCACACCACAATACTCCGGCATACACTGGCTGTTGGTAACCACCCAGGAGAATGAAAGAAGAACTAGGAGAATGAGAAAGAGAAGAAAGACGTGTGCGACCGTAATCGTCGGGAATTGAACCCGCAACCTCTCGATTGGAAATCGACTGCACATACCACTGCACCATATGGGACACACACACACACACACACACACAGGTACACACACAGGTGCACACAAGAACCGCACACATATCCGCATGTACGTCCCCAACTATATACACTAATGAATAACATAGTGCATGCATACATTGATACATCAAACTAACACACATACACATACGCACGCAATGCGTACGCACACAACGCGCACATGACAGCACATACACAAACGCGCGCACAAGCGAATACTGACAAGTCATCCTAGTGCGAAGTACAGTATCTCAGCACTCAGCTGACCTGCAAACACAAGTCGAAATCCGCGCAAACGGAGCATGCGATGTGGATAAGGGCGGTCAAATCGGTGCCACAGTTGTTGCAATGGACTATTGCTTGCCCTACGCCAAGCGACGCAAGTTCCGTTCCAACCGACATTGTTCTTCCATAGAGTTGTCCCCAGCCTGGCACGACAGCCAGCTAACCATAGTCCATGGTTCCTGCTAGAAGAAAAGCTGGGTAGCTAGTACTAGTAAACAAAGCTTTGGCCCATCAGTTTTCAAACGAAGGGAAAAAATGTTGGCATTTGATTCTTTGAACCGCTTGTTGGTGTTTTAACTTTTGGGGGAGTTTGGCTTCTTTGACTGACATGGCCTATATATGGTACAGCGTATGCGTGCGTACAAAAATGCTTCGCGTCATCTACATTTGTAGTATCAAGACTACAAGAGTACATAACCCCCCTACATAACCCCCCGGGGGTTATGTACTCTTGGTAGTATGATGTACGTCATCTTTCCGTTTCACACAAAAATTAATCATGAAAACACAGAGAACAGAAATGCACATCGCGATCGCGATATCGGCCGATCGATCGCGCGCAGTGTAGAGTACTAGTACGTACGTGTACGTGTAGACTGTAGAGTCTACATGGTGCGGCCGGCGCGGGCAAAGCCGTACACGTACAGCACAGACACGTACACCAGAGTCCAGATCTGCTCGCACGCGGCACGGGCACCGCGCGCGCGCGCGCGCGCAGAGCCTGCAGTCCATTTCAAAACTATACCGTATACCGAGGCGGTGAGGGTCCGTAGATCTACGTACACGCGTAGATCTACCTAGGCAAAAACCGTTATGCCAGCATCTATACCACATAAAATCTGTGATCACTTTGTGCATAAATTTTTCCAAATAATCGTCTGTTATCCAATCGTTTAGAAACTACATGAGAGCAATTGAGAGCAATTGTGGAGCGGACCTGAGCAGTATTCCGAAAACTATTCTCAAAAAGTTCCAGCCAAATTTGAAATATTTCAAAAACCCTACGCGTCTATAGTTTTGAAATGGACTGTAGGGGACTATCAGACTACACTACACTACAGTCGACTCTTGCCTTGGTAGCATACATGTACATCATTACATGAATCACTGAAGAGTATTGGGGGGGGGGGGGGGTAATACTCTTGATACAATCATGTACAGTGTTATCAAGACTTGTAGAGAGCAAAATGTTTATGGACTCTTGGTGTGCGCTCATAACCATGAAAGGCATGATTGTATCCTTCTTCAATACCCGTATTATCTCTAATATACAAGTAAGCACAGTCTCCAATAATAGCACGTCTCCAATAATAGAACACCTTGGGGCAGCATTCAAAAATAAAGTGCTCAGTCTCCATTATAAGCACACTGTGTAAATTCATTATCTGTACCGGCGAAAAAAAAACCTAAAATGTGTGTGTCTGACATGAATTTGGCCATGGCAACATGCCTATGAAATGAGGTTGAAATAATAATGGAACAGTCTCCAATAACGGAACGTCTCCATTAATAGCACGGGGCGGAGGTCACATTGAAAAAATAATGGACCGTGCTTATATTAGAGATAATACGGTAATCATTTTTAACCCTACTGAAAAGTCAGAGATCAATCATTATTCTTCTAGATACATGTACGACTCTTGGTGTCACGCATCATTATTCTTCTAGATACGACTCTTGGTGTCACGCATCCGATTATTCTGATTATGCGCGCCGTAAAATATACGGTATCCTGGAACAAGACATCATTGTGAACAAGAGTTGACTCTTGGTAGCATCAGGAATACCAGTACACGACTCTCAACTACAGTCATGGCCAAAGCAATCCGAGTCACGACTGGGCACGAGTTCATTTCAAGTACATGGACTGGTACACGGTCCAAAAACCTGAACGGATCCCAGAGCCGCAGCGGCCTAATACGCCTTGGCGCTGCTTTCCGAACATTGGTTCAAGGGATTTCTTTGCCGGTCATTATCGGAGACTCCCTCGGGTTGAAACCTGTGGTGACTGATCCATTATCATACATGATCGTGCACCGTTGGCAAACTACATTATCATGTCTACCTGCATGATCTGTAGCTTCTCTCTCAGGCATAATTGACAGCACTGTGTGATACTTGAGTACTGATGGTGCACGGTGGTGCCTGCGGGGGGATTGGGCCAACCATTGCTGTGCTCGTTGTTCTTGTGCCGCTTTAGGCATGCCTTTCCAAACATACTTCAATAGTTCCGGCTGTAGTCTTCTCCAGCCACTCGTGCCTCAACGTTGATGTCGTCAGATGGGCAGCACGTCTCCGGCTTCTTGGATGGTGGAACCGTAAGGTCTAGGTGTTCTTCCTGTTCTTTTTCGGGTGTGGGTCAGTAAGTCGGTAAGTCCCGTTCTTTTTGCCAGATGAGCACACAATCCCCGGGACATGTACAGTGTAGTTGCTTTGTAGACCGTCACTGACGAGACATCGGATTTGGCAGTTTTCGTCCACTGAGCCCGGCGCACTGCGCTTCGTACTCCCTAGGGGCAGTAGGCCGTAGCCAGAATGAGATGTGGACCGGCCATGGCTACCGTGAGTTGAATACAACGAGTATGCTGAAGCCAATGGGAACTTCGACTTTGGTTCATGACTTGATCCAAGGCGGGTAGCAGAGGGATCAGAAGGTTGTGAACTTTCTAAACCTGGCAATTGAAGTTGCCCCAATCGTCATCATATCACCATCAATTCATACCATCGTTTCTTGAACTTCTTTCTACCTCCATGCTTCCACACTATAGCGACGGACGTCGTCGTTGTCGTCACCCTCGAGACGTTTCAGCCTGTCAAATAATTCAAAAGTTATACTCTGAGATGCCAGAACCACGGAGGTGCTTCACTGAGCAGCAAATCCATTGCAATTCCAAGAATGCCACTGCGGCCGCACTGGTCCATTCATACTCATACTATACTGTCATAGGAGCTAGGCTGCTGTCCACTGTGCTGTTACTGTGTTAGTTTGAGGAAGGCATTGCATGCAGGACTGTACTACCGACCGTAATTTTACAACTAGACAACAGTACGAAAGACATCATTCTGGAGATGCAAGAGCTAAATAGAGCCAACGTCAACGACAAGCTAAACTTGAACTGGTAGACTGCGGAGAGGAGTATACTCCATGATTCCAAGGTCCGTAGCCAGTCTTGAACAGTTCAAGCAGAGGCAAGCTCGCTGATGTGAACAGGCGACAGAGCTCGAGTTGTGCGTAACGTTTCGCCGATCAGGTGGGTAGCTTGACCTGTTTGGACAGTGGAGATGTTTACGTGGTCTGCACCATGTGCGGTATACCGGTAGTATCCCGCTGAACTGCAACGCCAAGTCTTGTCTTTACTTGCGTATTGTACTGTAGCTGTACCGCATACCGTCAGTCGTCACAGACGCTTCTTGCAGCATGATAGATTTAGCGCATAACGACAGGGATTTACGCAAGCAGCGCAGGCTAGGCTGGGTAGGGTAGGAGTGGGGAAGGACGGTAGGTCTACACCTGGTACAAAGCAGCAGTAACAGAACGATACACGTAACCCGTTCCTTTGTGGGTGCGTAACCCGTTCCTAAAATAGTTGCGACCGAACTGGAAAGTTATCATAGGGTCAAGGCCGCGTCGAGTCCGTAGTGACTGGCAGATCAACTACAACTACAAGTACAAGTAGCTGCTCGAATGGATGCAAACACGGGACGACGTCTATCTCCGGCACCAGCTGCAACTCGACTGCCTGCAATCAGTACAGCGACAGGACACGGCCACAGCCGACAACCAGGGAAGCGTTTCTCACAGAGCAGTTCCGCGGTTGTGCCAAGTGGTGAAGGTGTGAGCAACCATCGTCAGTCGCCGTATGGCCTCAGCTATTCGACGGACCCGGCGCAGCAGACAGCCGGAGAGGTCGTCAGTCTGAGCTCTCGGCGTGCACACGATGCACGGACGGCAGCTGGCCAGTCTTCAATGCCGATCAGCGGTGCTTCCGGCAGCGGCAAGGCGGATATCCAGATACAGTTGGTCAGTGGTAGTGGTGGCGGCGAAGGAGGACACGTTGTCGTCATGGCGGACGATTCCGGCAAAGCTGCGGCCACACGCATGCAAGCCAGGCTGATGGCAGATAGGATGGCCCATCAAGAATCTATGCTCAAGGTGAGGATACGAAATTAACGGAAATCTAGTAGTGTGTGCTCGCCTGATGCTGGACATGTCGATACGAGAAGAATGAGAGTCTTTCCTCGATTAGCACTGCCCGGATGATTAGTTCGGTAATGTGTTGACGTGTTCCGTGGTGTGCATTATGTGCACCAGCAGCGAGTTGTAGCGTGTTGGGAGATGACAGGTTGCGCTGCTGCGTCGGTAGACCATGCACTCAGGGTATGGCTTCACTCCTGGACTGCCCTGTCGTCCTACACTGCATACAGGCTACACTGGTATTATGATTATCTAGACTACAGCTCAGTGCGCCAGATGTATCCAAGCATTATACTTTATGGTCTTGGCCAATTATTTGGGGTGAACTGGTCTCGCCTCAATTACACCATAATTATGTTGCCTAGGCCATGGATCACATACATGTAGAACTGACGAATCTGGACAGGTACTATCTGTTCTAGTGTCCCCTGGGGAGGTTAGGACTCCCTTGAGAAAAGCGGCACGCTCACACACCACTTGAACATACACAATCCAACCCAACTTCACCATCTCCCAAATGCCGGTTAACACTTCCCGTTGATCATCTTACATTATACAAGACGAACGCTCACACGCCAATACGACTGATGAACACAAGACAACCCAACTCCCCCCGTCGCCCAAAGAGAGGCAAACTAGCCAGTGCCAGTCTGAAAAACTTCCCTAAGAGCTTTCCTAAGAAGAAAGATCATCTTACAAGATCCCTTTGACACTCATGGCTGTGACTATGCTTGTCTTATTATTATTCACACATATCCGCCGGATGAGTACGCTTGGCCCATGCACCATGGGGACCCACGAATACAAACCAGCATATGTTCCCTCGGCAATACAAGCAAGCAAGCAAGCAAAGATAAATGAGAGCCCAGGCAGCGAAAACAAAGCGAAGAGAGATGAGGACATAGGCAATAATAATTGGCTTCCACATGTACATGTGTTTTATACACACAAGTCGTCGAGCAATGTTGGATGAATGGACTATAGTACAACGTATTTATAATGATTATGGTGTTATCATTCTTTGCATGTAGCGTTTACTGGAGAGAGGGTATCGGATACAGCAGGATCTGGAGAAGAGCCATGAGGAAATGAAGGACGGGTTTCGCTTCGGTAAGAAGCAGCGCGATTCCCTCTACGAGCACGTTCGCACAACGTCGGAGTTACTGACCTACATGGTGCAGCAGTCTGATGATTTCCGGTGAGTCAGTGCCGCCGTCTAGAGTACCCTGTAGAATAGCAGTGTAGGGGCTGTGCAATGACATCGTTATTTGAGGCGTGAGTAGTATATCACCAATACATATTTCAGTGATTTCCCACTCGATACAAAACGTGTACAGAGCGATGATGTAATGCGTGTAACATCTCTGCCTTTACCGTAAAAGTCCGGAAATAAGTAACAGCCCTAAATTAATACCCCGTTTATCCTTTTGACTTTGTTGAAGTCAACGGTTAAGCCCGATAAATATATTGCCCGATAAGCATACTGAGAATGAAGTTGAAGACACCACTGCAGCTGTACTTATGGTATTTACCACCATATTTATCAACGATAAGCATACTGCCCGAAAAAGTACCGGTACGGTTCGCACATGCAACACGTAGCATGCACATGTACATGAACAAGCACGAACAATATAAAAGTCTGATCAGAGTACGAACTAAGTGAGCTCCACTCACTGTGACTCACTATCATCATAGACCCTGTACTATATACGGCAAGTCAAGATGTCGTCGCAAGCTGTTGCAATGGGGAAGTGATTCTCTCCTTTTTTTGTTGTTCAGTAAGCACATCACACTATTTTCAGTGCTTAGCCGACTGGGTACTGGGCTACAGTGTAGCCTATGGTTGGTATGAATGCCCAACTGATAGTGTAGACTCTGAGCAGATGTGCCCTGCATGAACCAAACCATTACTGAGGTGCACTAACTCTGGCGAACAAGATAGGACCTTACAGTGGTACATGCACACACGCACATATCAGGTATATACTTATAATGGTGAGTGTACATGCGTATCGCGTGTCCAGGAAACACCTCAAAAGCCTGGAGGAGCGCATGTGCGATCATGGTGACTCCATTCGACAGCTGGACAAGAATGTCCACATCCTGGCACTGGAGACACGGCGCAGGGCTGAGCTCATCGAAATGGATGTTGAACGACTAATAAAGGACCAGGCCGCAGCAGGTGAGAGGTAACCGTATACACATCCAATGTGCACCACTGCCCCTCTGAGCCCTGGACTGTCCCAGGAAAATGCAAGGGTATACATGTACATGTAATTGTTGACCTAATGACTGAGGCAAATGTGTTGCCAGCAGATATAGCACTGTGACACGCATGCCGATCTCTAGTAGCAAGCTTGGACTGACAAACCCCGGATACCAGGTTCAAGTGCTGCCTTGAAGTGGAAGGATTTTTGCTGCGACCTACAGTTAATTGAGAGACGATGGCTTGACATGACTGAGGCCGGAAACATGGATGAAGTGAATGGGATTTTTCGACCATTGACCACATTGTGGTGGCTCTGATCTACTCACCTCCTGCAGCTTAGGAGGCTACACAGGGGCATAGCTCGCACATCTGTGGTGTGCTGGCTATGTACCACCAGCAGCCTCATAGCTGCCGTTTTGCCTATGTAGTGCCTATGACGGCCATTTGCTGGTGTGTGTTGTATTATGATGTAATGCATTACGTAGCCATGCAAGAGCATGCGCGAGATACGCATCTCGCAGCTGCCTACTTTCATGCAGCATCCTTTAGATGTCGTGGTTCTTATGATTTGCCTACAATGGCCAAGTGAGAATATAATCCTATCGTAAACAACTAACTTGTTTACCCCGAAACATGGTGTCAGAAGTGGGATTCGAACCCACGCCGCATCGTCACATACGGGACGTCAGACGAGGACCATGATCTCAACATGCACCAGATGATGGTTCGCTGCGAACAATCTGGTCTCAAGTTGAACCCAGACAAATGCCGCATCAAAGAGCACAAGATCAAGTTCTTCGGCATCATCTGCAGCGCTGACGGAATACAGCCCGACCCGAAGAAGGTCTCAGCGCTGAAGCAGATGGAGCACCCCGAGAACGAGGACGAGCTCCAGACGTTCCTCGGGCTAGTCACGTACATGAGCCCGTTCATACCGAATGCCAGCACACTGACCGCGCACCTGCGTGAGCTGACCAAGCCAGATACACCGTTCGCCTGGACAGACAGCCACCAGCGCACCTTCGACAAGGTCAAGGCCGCCATTTCGACAGAGGTAACGCTCAGTTACTTTGACCCAGGCAAGGCAACGACACTACAAGTCGACGCTTCCATGAAAGGTCTCGGCGCCACTCTGCTGCAGGACGACAAGCCTGTTGCATTCGCCAGCAAGAAGCTTACCGAGACGGAGTCTCGCTACGCCAATATTGAGCGTGAGCTCTTAGCTGTCGTATACGGGTGTGAAAGATTCCACACCTACCTATTCGGTCAGTCATTCACAGTAGAATCCGACCACAAGCCGCTGGAGTCAATCAAGCTCAAGCACCTCCGCGCAGCCCCGCCGCGTCTACAGCGCATGCTGCTGAAGCTGCAGCCGTACGACATGACCATCAAGTACCGCCCCGGAAAGGACATTCCGATCGCAGACGCGCTATCCCGACTGTCGCCAGAGGAAACAGAGCCAATTGAGGACCTCGACGTCAGTGTACACGCCGTGTTCCCGCAATTCAGCGATGCAGCGATGACGAGGATCCGCGAGGAGTCGGCTAAAGACGCCGAGATGTCAGCACTGAAGGAGATGATCTTCAGTGGCTGGCCATCAGAGAGGAGCGCGGTGCCGGCAATTCTGCTCCCGTACTGGAATTTCCGCGACGAGATGAGCACCGAGGACGGTCTCATCCTGAAGAGCAGTCGCGTCCTGATTCCCCCGCCAATGAGGGGGAAATCCTCAGCAAGCTGCACGCCAGCCACCAAGGCATAGAGAAGACCAAGCTGCGAGCCAGAACGTCCGTCTTCTGGAAGGACATCAACAAGGATATCGAAGCAACTGTCTCATCTTGCACGACGTGCCAGCGCCACCAGAGCAGTCAAGCCAAGGAACCACTGATGCAGCCCGATATTCCGCCAAGGGCATGGCACACCTTAGGCACGGACCTGTTCTACCTCGGCGGGTCAGAATACCTCATTGCCGCCGACTACTACTCCAAGTACTTTATCACCCGGAAGCTGCCTGCCGGACAAGCGACCAGCAGGGCCATCATCCAGCACCTCAAGGAGATTTTCGGTGAGCACGGCATCCCAGCCGTGCTGAAGTCGGACAACGGGCCGCAATACAGCAGCCATCTGTTCGCGGAGTTTGCTGCCGAATATGGATTCCGCCACAGTACGTCGTCGCCACATCACCCGCAGAGTAACGGGTTTATCGAATCGCAAGTCAAGATCGCTAAGAGAGCTCTCGAGAAGGCAAGGGAGAGCGGGACCGACCCGCACTTAGCACTGCTGTGCATTCGCGCCACCCCAGTGTGCCAGGGCTTACCGTCGCCGGCCGAGATGCTGTTCGGTCGTCAGGTACAGGACAACCTGCCTCGCAAACACCAGCGCGACACTCGGGACGAGGCCATCCGACAGAAGCTCGAGGAACGGCAGGACCAGCAGAAAGTACACCATGACCAGCGAGCGCAGTCTCTCCGCCCCCTAGTTCCTGGTCAGCACGTCGGCATCCGCAGCCCGACCACGCACCTGTGGGAACCTGGTATCGTAACCCAGTCTGTCAACGGGCCACGGTCATACATGGTGCAGCCTGACCATGGGACAGAAGTGCGGCGCAACCGTACCCACCTCAGAGAGAGGCGGGTCCACTTCCCGCCGGATGCCAGTCTCGCAGGCCCTCAGCCGTCGAGTGACGTGCCGTCGCCGTGGAGCGACGTTAGCCAGTCTCAGCCGCCGTCACCGTGTGACGTCAGCCAGCCTGCTGAACCTGCCACCCAGCTGTATCGAACACGGTCTGGCCGCGCAGTCGCACCCAGGTCAATCCTGGATGTGTAGGGCCAGAGAGGCCTCATGGACCTGTTCGCTTATGTCACAGTAGCTGAGGTGCCATTGTTATATTGTACATAGAGCTATTGTTGGATACTATGTCTCTGTATTGTTAGCACGCCGTCGTGTGCCATTCATGATTGTTACCTTGTACATAGAGCTATTGTTGGATGTTATGTTCTATATTGTGAACACGCCGTCATATACGTACGGTATGTTATGTAGGTTGTTAAACTCCTTTATGACGAAGGGGATGTTGTATTATGATGTAATGCATTACGTAGCCATGCAAGAGCATGCGCGAGATACGCATCTCGCAGCTGCCTACTTTCATGCAGCATCCTTTAGATGTCGTGGTTCTTATGATTTGCCTACAATGGCCAAGTGAGAATATAATCCTATCGTAAACAACTAACTTGTTTACCCCGAAACAGTGTGATGACCGAACTACGCTGACTATACCAGGGCCGGAGGAAGGAGTTTGGGAGTGGTCGGGCAAACCTTTGAGGGGGGTCCGGGGGACGTCCCCCGGGAGAAATATTTAAAATTTACGTGAAATAGAGCGAATTTGGGCATCTCTGAGGGCATGTTCGATTGGTAGGATCGGGATCCCGATCCACTGGATTTGCATCCTTCGGATTTGGATCCGGTCAACCCTCCTCGGGGAGCAGGGTTGACCGGATCCAACGGATCCAAATGTGACCTTTGTGCGTATATGGCGGGTAAAAATCATTTTTGTACACATTGTGGTACGCACACGTGGATGGAGATAGAGCTTGTTGACTTTTTGCACGACGCACGGGATGAGTACGATGTTCACCCTTTTGGGTGCCTTGTGAGCGCCATTTTCAATATGGCAACAGTCAAGGTCCAAAATAAAGTGTTCAGTTGAATCTGAAGGATCCGAGGGATCTGAGATCTGGATCCCGATCCCGATCCTTACCAATCGAACATGCCCTGAGGCTCCAGAAAATGCAGAAAATTATAGTGAAATAACACAAACACAACTTTTTTTTAATCCATATCAGCCATACAGTGCCGGTCACGGAGTCCTGAGCTACATGTACTTCGAAGCACATCACACGTCAGCAATACAGTCGAGTCATGTACCTCTGGATTTTTTTACACCGGTTTTGCACGAATCACATGGACCATCCAGCTGGGAAAGTGGTCCGGCCATGGCCGGACCAGCCTGACCGGTTCCGCCGGCCCTGTATACACAAGCTACGTGCCTGCTTTAGGACCTGCGTAGGCTGCGTCTTGATCATTGAGGGTGGTGGCCGGCTCCTACGAATGCGGAAATTTCGTCTGACTGGGTCTCATGCAAGTCGTGAATTTCTTGAAGATTTATCTTGAAGCACTGAATTGCAAAATGAATAGCTGCACAGGTACCGTTTACGTACAGCATTGGCACATGGTGCAATCATTTCTGAACATCGCTCGGAGTCACGGGAGAAACACGTTTTCCAGACTGCATAGCCGATCGGGATGGGCCAAGTGAGTTGGTATTTCATGAAAAGTCCAAAGGTTGTGCCATGGTGTGCAACATCACCAATGACAGAAACTAGCTATAGTAAAACTTGGTTTAAGCGACCACCCCACGGTCCAAGCAAAAGCGGTCGTTAAAGCCAGGTGGTCTTTAGAACCAGGCCCCGCAGTGTCTGTGTAGAACTTTCGGTGCATGGAAAAACGGTCGTTAAGAGCAGGTGGTCGCTAAACCCAGAGGTCGCTTACACCAGGTTTTGCAGTACTTCGAAGTACTTTTGAATCATGGCTTGCTATTATGAGTTATCTGGACCATAATAATGATGATAGTGCTGGTGGGACAACGCTTTATGCCGGCTCGTTTGTCTTTAGGAGAGGCGGTGTTCAACAACCGGGAGAATGCAAAGAAGGACAAGCAGATAGTGGAGACGGCACTGTCTTTCTTGCAGGAGAGGGTAAGTCACTTTGATAAGTGTTCTTAAGTGTTGCAGATTGCCTCTTGTCTCTCCATGCATCTGTCTGTCTTGCCAGAATGTAGGATTGGCACCATATTCACACGAATATGGGTCGCGTATGACTTACGGCTGCACATCCCATTTTCAGGACAGGTTTTCATCATTCTTGTTTCTCTGCAGTTTGATTTGTATGTCACAGGTTGCACTCAATTTTAAGGCTTGCTCCCCTCCCATTGGTTTTGAAGCAAAGTGTAGACTGCTGCAACCTATGTGCCAATGATGCTATTTGGGGAAATGGTGGTAGATTAGTGGCATGGTTGGAGTAAAATAGATAATTGACTTGGCTCACGGTGAAGTCTCCGGTGCTCCTCCCGTGGAGACTATGTAATGTGCCCGGCCTCGATGTGTGGACTGAACCGTAAATGGAATGAGTTGCTCACCCTTGGTGCCTTGTACTAATCACGAGAGTTGACTACAGCTGAAGACTATTCTTTTTGAAACCAAATCACACATGTAAGACTTCCAAACTCCTCACCACTACATGCGCTGAATGGCTGACCTTGCTAATCACATGAGCAACACCACTGGACTACAGGGCACCAGAACAGTAGCAGTAGTGGGTCTAGGTCACGGTCTCATTGAATCAACCACTGTAGTTGAGTGCTACATTGCACCCTGCTTCATAACAACTTCGGTTTGCCCCTTCCTGGTGTTGTACTGTTCTTGTGTAGCTCAAAGCTGTCGATAAAGGCTTACAGAGTGCAGAGGAACAGCTCGAGGAAGGCTTGCGTCGCCAGCAAACATGTGTTGAGCGTGTCTTGACAACGACAGATGAAAAATGTAGATCTCTGTCCGCAGATATGCAGTCAGCACTGATGGAGACGCAGAATTTTAACATTGTGGAGCGTGATCGGCTACGTGAGAAGGTGAGACAGACTGTGCAATTCCTTTGTCTGGATTTTTTGCTGAAGTGCACATTGTTGCAAGATGTATGTGTGAATCTGTACGTGTGTGTGTGTGTGTGTGCGTGTGCGTGTGCGTGTGCGTGTGTGTGTGTGTGTGTGTAACTGTGCTTGAAGGGGACGGTTGCACTTTTTGTAGCTCCGTTTTATCTGAGTTTTCAGTCGGTCCTCTTACTAGTCTTAGGCCACGGGGTGGCTCTGGGTCCACCAGAGTCGCCCCTGGCGTGTTTCTGAATTTGCTGGGGCGAGGGTTCCGCGACGCGGTCGCCAGGGCAGTGTCTTTTCTGTCACGACCGTTGTCGTCCTCGTCTCTCCATTCGCGGTGGTGTAGCTGACCCCCGAATGGTTTCAAACTGCGAAGCTCGGAGTACAGTGGTGGCAGAGGCATGACCTATGAGTGGAGACGGTTGCTGGAGATGGATGGTGATGCAGGGAGAAGAGTTACGCTGCCTAACGACGGGTTGGAAATTGTTTGATCCTGCAATTTCAGTTCGAGCACGGTGGACTTCTAGACGATGTGTCCTCATGGCTGTTTTCAACGCTTGGCCTATCGCTGATATCCCTGCGTGGAATGTTCTTCCAGTGGAGTCCAGGTGGGACTTCGGGTGCTCACACTCCATCACCTGGTTGATTATTTCGGAACTGCAATAATACAGGTTCAAATAATTATTGTTTCCTTTTTGTGCGTATCTCTTGTCATCTCTCTTTTCTATACGTCGCACACCAGATGTACTACTATCGCTGTCTTTCTCCTGCTATCTCTCTCTGCTTGCTGTTTTTTGTTTTTGTTGCCACTGCCCCTCATCATACCCATGCTTGGGTGGAGGGCGGCGTGACCCGTTAGGGTAGCTGTCAATACAGTACAGTACAGTGTGTGTGTGTGTGTGTGTGTGTGTGTGTGTGTGTGTGTGTGTGTGTGTGTGTGTGTGTGTGTGTGTGTGTGTGTGTGTGTGTGTGTGTGTGTGTGTGTGTGTGTGTGTGTGTGTGTGTGTGTGTGTGTGTGTGTGTAAGGTGAAGGCCGTGACGGTCCCAGAGTTTTGGGGATTTCAGGGGTGTCGGCCGTTGGTCGGTTCAATAGCCAATCGAGTCATCTTTCCAAGATTCCTTTAGAGTCTCTCTCCCTTCTCCCTGGGAGACCCACGTGACCAGTTTTGGCAGTGAGCAACAAGTACAAGTACAAGTGTGTGTGCGAGTGGTGTGTGTGTGGGGGGGGGGGGGGCATGCGTGCGTGCGTACGTGTGTGTGTGTGTGCATGTATGTGTGCATGTACATGTGTGTGTGTGCATGCATGCGTACGTTAAGTGCCGGTGCTAGGTGAAACATAAGCCCTAGAGCTAACTTAGGCCAGTGTTTGAACTTAGTTAGTGTGAATGCCCCCATTGGACAGTAGATGCGCTTGCGCAGCTCGGAGCTCTCCCGTAATAGTCATTCCACTTTCCTATCACTTATTTGTTCATAAACCTGTGATATGTAACTTGTACTTTAGAAAGGTGACTTCCACATGCCAGCATTTTGTGTTGTGATGATGTTACCCCGTAGTGTATGCATGTGCAAAGCATACATAGTGTTTGTAGGGTTGAGACCTAGACTGGTTGGTTTTCAACTAGAACCACTGACTGAGTAGCTGATATGCAACATGATGAGGTCGCCCAACCACAGTACAGTCAGACCTCGCTTATCCGGATCCCTCGCCATCCGGAAGAAAATCGCTGGTTACCGATGTGCATCATACGTTACGCATACAACATAACCGAACCTCGCGATCCGCATACCGGTGCATGATTTTGTGTACAAACTGGTCGAAATATGGACAAGAAGCTTCGTTGCATCCGGTTGCACGTAGCTTGCAGAAGCTAGAATCAGGGAGTTGTACAAACAAATGAGGTCCTTGACCTGCTGGATGTATGTGGATAGCACTCAGTTGCATGCACTTGTCATTTTTCTCGCTTGTTTTTACATATTGTGCACGCTAGTTGTACTGTATAGGACCCAGAGTCATGTATGTACGATGCTGCCCATTTTGATGTGCCACATGCATGTACAGTATGTGTGTTCAGTTATCCGGTTCCCTCGCCTATCCGGATATTTTTGTGGAAAACGGATGTGTGCCGTTAAGCGAGGTCTGACCGTATCATATTGCAAGAGTTTACATGCCACCAACTATTGTGCCATGACTCATTTTAGGGACATGCAACATGCATGGCCATTTCTCCTGATTGTCTGACACATGGTGCTGGTAAAAGTAGTGAACCTAGTTATTAGTTGTTTAAAACTTGTCCTGCATCTATTACCGGATCGGAACTGAAGTATTTGTTCAAAAGCACATTATTCTGCATCTGCCCTAGTCCAGTAACTCTTTATGCTCTGCTACGCCACGGTGTGTGTGTGTGTGTGTGTGTGTGTGTGTGTGGTGTGTGTGTGTGTGTGTGTGTATGTGTGCGTGCATGTCTGTGCACGTGTCTGTGCATGCATGTGTATGGTTGTGTGTGTATTGTGTAGGTGATTGCACAACTTGAGGACCACGAGGCAAAGCTGCAGCAGCGCATGAAGACCATGGAGACGACCGTGCATGATGTGTTTGAGCGCTTCCAGAGTCAGATGCATGCCGAGTTTGCAGCGACACGTGACTTCCGCGACACCCTGCAGCACCAGCTTGATGGCCACAAGCACTGGCAGGAAACGACTCTGAAGGAGTACGAAAAGAACTGCGCCAGCACGTTAGAACAGGCGCAGCGCAGCCTTGAGTCAATGCGCGGTATGCTTAACGCCCGGGAGGCTGTGCTGCGCGAGGAGCTGAGGAGAGAGTGGGACGCCATCGCAAAGAGCTTGATGGTGGTGTAGACTTGAAGCTGCATTACGCCCTAGAATAACCCGAGGTTGATTTTTCCTTATCAAGCTGGCCTTGCAACAATCGCCCGCACAAGTATATCTCGCATGGTCACCTGGCATTGGTCCTGTTAATCTTGGCGGAGGGAAGTTGATGGTTATCAACTCTATCCGCAGTTGGTGATTGGTGACACATGGGTCATCTGTAACACTCACAAGTCAGCGCTATCTTCAATTATAGCCGAAGGACGCCAGTTTAGCAAGAGGATTCGTTTCATCTGCATTACACTGTGATACTTGATCGGTTTCTCAGCCACGGTGCCACTTGTCTGACACCCTGCCGGAGTGCTAGCTCTGTAGCCAAGGATGCCCCAGTGTGCTGCCTCTCGACCTGACCCGCCACTGGCCATGTGCTGAGTACGCAGTTGCAACATCGCCATATGATCATGTATGCGATGGAACCTCCAGTCCTACTGCGCCATGGCTTCAATGGAGCTGAACGACTGCCGTGCTTATTCGGAGCATTCCTGGCTTATCAGCTTCTACATCCACCTTCACTGCACAAGTACTGGTGACAATTGATTTACGAGAAGATTATCTCTGCCTGCCTCACGCCCTCTCTCTATCAGTGTGCACTCGGTGTGCGGTGAATTCCGATACATTGTGTGCCGTGACCATGCAGTATGGCGGCATTCGATCATTTAACTTCAACAAACACAACCGGTCAGGGGAGGAATGGAAATAGATTCATTGGGACCATTCCTGCTTTATAATAGTTACATACCCAGTTTTTTTAAGTCTTGAGGTTTAATAATTATTATTCTATTTATTTTTTTATAAGATCCCGAATACCAGTGTAACAGTGTTTCCAGTGCAGTGAATGGATATGTCCGCTTTTGTCAAATATTTGAAGCTTGTGATTGTTTGTTTCTCACTGGATGATAGTGTCCCAAGGACATTGATAAAATACTTCGCCTTCAAGGTGTAAGCTGGTATGGCAAATAGAGCCCGTCTGGCATCTCTTCATGTTTGGCCGTGACCAAAGTCTGCTAGGATCACCGGACCCGTATTGAAGGGCAATGGCATTCTTTATACGGTCGTGGCAAGGGGAAATGTGGACCGATGCACACCGTCAGCGCCCATCACATAATGTGAGCGCACAAACGCACCGTGCACACACAAACCCACACGCATACAAGGTGATATCAAAATCGTCTTGCTTCACTTATCCTATTAGAAGAGTGTGTATCGTGCCGGATTTTACGTGCCGCAAATGATTTGGGCTGGTGATGTGCTTCCAGACTTGAGCTGGATGGACTACTTGTAGCGTGTGCGCCCTGTGAGTGTGGATCCCCAGCACAATACTCAAGTGTCATTTTTCTCACATTTCTCTTCCTGTCCCCTTCACCGCCCCGGTTCATTAGACACTTACCGGTACCTCTTTTTGTGTGACAAGTGACCATGGCGACTCCGAGCACTGAATGCCATCAACTAACTAACTTACTATGCATCACTGATAGGCAATGACTATTTTGCTTGTAACTTTAGTTTCCTTTGTCCGATTTAGAAAAAATAAAGACTAAACTCCTCAGGAAGCTCTAACCTATCCAAAAAGCAAAACATAAGCCACAGAAAACCGATTTGAAAAAATGGTCTGAAGTCCCTAGCATTAGGTTCGGGGGGGGGGGGGGCATCAGCATTAGCTGTCTCTACTTCGAAGTTTGCAGTCCGGAGACAGTGATTGGCTGACGGAGAGTGTGCACATAATGACATTATTATGTGATGTCGCTTGACTTGGTGGAGAAAGTAGTGCATGTGCGATAGTATCCGTGTTCAGCGCTGCGCATGGTTGCGATGGTGCCTGCAATTATGTTACACTGAGATATCGTATGTAAAGGACAGTGTTGACTGTTGCTTCATGTATGTTGCACAAGGGGTGAGAAGTTTAGTAGGGACATCTCGATAGGGGCAGCGCTGGACCGGTCTGGAGGTCCGATGATGGGCTTTACTTAGGCGCTTGCGATACACGTCTTACCAAGAGTAGATCTACACACCTCCATGAACCCAGTTTTCATGTTCTCACTTGCAGTCTTGGTATTACCGGTATGCACATGAATCATGATCATTGTAGAATAATAATACAATGTAGATGATCGGAGGCGTGAAACTCAGAGTTGCGACACAGCTTCCAATCTCTCTCTCTTGTGTAGTACCATGACTGTATTCATATTCTGCAACCTGGATGTATGATCCAGGCGAAGAAGACGAAGTACCTGAGCACGGATTTACAATTTGTGGGCTCCGAACTAATGTGCAACATACAGTACCACTGTATGTAGTTAGTGCTGTGTTTGTCTGGCGACTTGCGAGCATTACAAAAACTGAACACGAAAGATTACTATTAGTTCCCTTGGTTTTTCAGGTCGACTTGTACAACTAACTTCGCATACCTAACCGGGTATATTTGTAGGCGCATACAGCCGGGTAATCGGCGCATATCTTCAGATTCTTTACATGACCCGGCCGGTGATGAGGTCGAGATGCAGCTGCCAACAAGAGGCCATGTTGGACGAACAGCCAATCAGCGCGTAGTGCGGGGGCGAATCTTCCCTCAGCGCGCATGCTCCAGAAAGCTCCGTGCCTCCAACTGCCGCAGTCGTTGTCTTTACATGGCGGAGGAAGAAGTGGTTTCTGAGTCCTCTCTCACAGAGTCCTTCCCATCAAACGTAACTCAAAGGTTTCCTGTCAGTAAAAGCACTACAGGACGGTTACCACAGACAATCATGGTTATTTTGTGGTTTATTCCTGGCTTATTCGCCCATTGTACTCTCGCCAATGAGGAAGATGATGGCGCAGACTTTCAACATCGTGAAGGAGGCGAAGGTAGGGTGTGTCTCTTCATTTCATCCCTCTTCAGTTTAGTTGAAAACTCTGTATTGCTGTGTCCAGATCTCACGATAATCTCGTTACGCGAGTCTAGTCTGTGGGTCAACCTTCAAATTACTTGACCAGTGCTTTCTAACGGTCAGTTGGAAGCTCGCCGTTACCGACGCTATTGCGGACTACCTTCTTGTTTGCTGCCATGTTTGCTCATCTTGCAACTTAGTGTGGACCGATCCACGAGGCTTCTCTTATACTAAATGTGGTCTCTTTTTCTTTGCTTTCTTTATTTCTTCGCAATCCGACAGTGTCCTCTCGGCCATTCGACCCTGCAGCCACAATACCGCCGCGCGGCCCTCTTGTGCATGCATGCATGCCCCCAAGCACCGTTCGGTCACGGGCCATCGTCCAAAGCAAACTAGAAACGACTGGAAAATAACGAGGCCAAGTTCAAGGGCCGGCAACTTACCACGAAGTCGGCTGTATTCTCTCTCTCCTCTCAACCGTTTCGCGGTTCTCTGCCCCGCCATCGCCTGGCAAGACACAGCACGTGGCTGTGCGGTGTCTTTTTCTCTTTTGGATGATGATGGAGTTTGATCGGTTCCGCCTTCTCGAAGTAAGTGAATCAAGGTAAGTTATTTTTATAGCCGGTGTTCCACCTTGCACGTCATTTTCATTAGCTTGTCAGAAGGTTGCGTGCACAGTGTTATTTACGTGAGTCGGTGGTGCGAATCTCCCAACATGTCTTCTCCTGGAGCAATTCCTTCCATCGGTACGTTAGGGGATCGCCTCGAACGAAACATTGGACCGTGGCGGTGTTCTTGTGGGCTGTTTTAGTTCCTTTTTTGAAACGGGTGTGTGGATTGATCCCGTTTCCTTTGCACTGGTGATGTTTCCGTTCTTTGTTTTCTTTCTTCACCACCAGAGAGCGGAGTGAGCCTTCCCGGACATTTCACTCTGCAGTCAAGCTGCAACTGCGCCGATGCTCTGCTCTGCACGCACGCACGCGCCAAGCACCGCCCGCTCACCAGTCGGCAGTTGAAGCAAGCGAGAAACGACTCCAACCAGTAAACGCCGAGGGTCCAGCCGAGAAACCCACCATGCTGGTGAAATCGGCCGTAGGCTCTCACCGTTCTTTGTGACCATCCCTTGGCTTCGCAGGGAGATGGAACACGCCGTTGCGTCAGTGGCGTTTGCTCATTGGCAGATTATCGAGCTCCTTCCGCTGCACCTTCTGGAAGTAGGCCGAAAGGTATTGAATTTCTTGTCTAGTCGCAGCTCGCATTTTGGTTGTCTCGGCGAACGTTTTGCATGGTGTGTTGTGGGAATCGATGGTAGAACTTTCAGAATCTTCTTCAGTTGGAGGCTTGTTTCCCCGGACAATATTCGGGGTGTTCTTGTTTGCTGTTTTGCTTCCTTGAATCTGTAGCGTGGATTGATCCTGTACTACTGTAAGTTGTATTTTTGCACTAGATGCCTTTTCCGCTCTCTTCTCCTCTACCCGACAGAGAAATGAGAGACCTCTCGGGCATTCGACGCTGCAGTCAAGAGTCAGGTGCGACGAGGCTTTGCACGCACGTATGCGCAAACCATTCCTCCGTCTTCAACATCTATCCGCCGGAGACGGCCAAGAAACCACTAACTTCGTAGATCTGCTACCGGACAGCAACTAAGGCCCAGCACGGGTGTATGTAGAACTACGATAGGTGCGACCAGTACAACTACCACTGTTGTTGACACTCCATATCCTGTCCGCTCGCTGTTCCCTTTGTAGTGATATCGAGGGAACGACGGGCGCTTTGCAGTGACAACTAAGGTGCTGGTCACGTTGTCCACCACACACCGCAGTCATGGCTGCTGGACAGTGACGACGCAGTAACATCGCCTTCATCATCTATTCTTGATCGTTCTGTAAGTAATTTGCTGTGGCGTTCAATTAATTTGAGATGCATTCTGTTCTCCGTCTTACCCGATGTTTTGTACACTTACTACCGGTTCATAATGACGTAAAAACCGGCCAAAGAGGAAAAAAAAAGAAAAGAAGTAATTAGTTGCCAATCACTCTTTCCCGTCGGGATAGCTATTATTACTAATGGCTACGGTCGACCCTCGCCCTGGCTTTGAGGATCTATTTCAAATTTCACCACAACTTCCCTGCCATTGACTAATCAACAGAGGAAGCAGTTGAGAATTAGTATACTTTACGTGGAATACAGTGGGAGCAACTATAGCACTTGAAAGTGCTACGTCACAGCATAGCAACAATTTCAAAAATTGTATGGATCCAAGCACATTTCAAGAGGTCTTACTCAGAGCAAGGTGATGTAACCGGTGAAATTGACTGGGTTGGCTAATGGGGGTGGGGTGACAATTGGTGGCGAAGAAAAAGTCAAACCTGCATACGACATGCATGGGTTGCTATGCACCCACATACTGAGGCAATAGCATAGTCACACCTTCGTGGATCCAAAATAGAAATCTGATGTCAACTTACTACTCCCTGGCCGTTTTTGACGTCATTACTTTTTCTTTCAAGCCCTATTGCAAAATAGAAGAAAACACATGGAAACGAGTTATGAAGCAACTATCCCCGACTGTAGCAAGATAGTAAGCAGTCAGAAAGTGCGATAACAGGGCACAAAACTGACAAGCTACTCAAACATTCAACGACCTGAGACCTAGCTCTAACACATCTCCAGTGCGCAAACCAACGACCTTCCAACTTAAGGGTTCACGGCTTGCCACTAAAAGCACCCGTCACGTGCGACTCCATTTTGGATTATGGAGGCGCGCGACAGGCCGCGAGAGCGCCTGTCGAAGTAAAAAACTATAGACTCGAAGTCTAGCCGGAGAGCGTACTTTTTGGATTTTTCCTTCACTTCACTCGGGCTTTGCATTTTTGCTTCGGTTTTTCTGACTGACCTGGACTTGATGATGGCGGCGGTGGCGGTCTTGGCGAAAGATCCAGTTCCATCTGAAACGCTCTGCCGCCTTTTCTCGTCTGCTGAGGTTCTGGCAAAGCGCAGCTGCATCGAACCTGACTAGAATAATGATGTAACTGCACGCACCCTTTGTTTGCCCTGAAAATCTCGATCTGTTGCTCTTCTTGCTGTTTGGCCGAAATTGCGGATGCCAAGGAAGAACATATTCTTCCTGTAAAGAGGCCGAAACTGAGCAAGGGCACGTCAAGATATGTAGGGTATACAAAGAAAAAGAAATGTCATGGTCGTTTCAGCAGCTCACGACAGCCAACACGCTCCATCGTGTCGGGATTGGAAGTATCCAGCGAGCCTGTTTCTGTGGATGAACACGAGGTCGTTGCAGACCTGGAGGTGAGTATTATTATTTCTTCCCTTCAATATTTTTTTGACTTTTGGGTTCACGAATTGCTCCAATTTTCAAATCATTTCTGTACACCAAGAGGATGAAGGAGATACCATCCTGGCGCCAGCAACAGAGCCAGCATTCACAAATGCAAACGCCACCAACACCAACATGCACTACAAGTAGAGCAACACCACTCTCCATCGGAGACAACACCCGTGGCCTGCCAGAGCCACTATGCCCTAAAGACCAGGAGCAAGCAGTAGATGGTGGGTTGAAAACATGTGCATTCGAGTAGATGAGTATAGCTTGCACTTTGATCAGAAATAGATGTCAAAATTAATATTCTAAGCGTATGAACACAGTCGATATATCAGCATTCAGCAAGGATACATTTCCAGGGATATCCATCAAGTCAAAAATGTCATGTAAAAATATAGGCAACTAAACAAGCAACAACAGAGGAATTATGTGTTACTCCCTACATGGGAGCTTGAGTTTTTCTTGCCAACCATATCAACAGATGATCATGCAAAGATGCACATATATGGTGTTATACCACAATTGAACTAGACACCGCCAAGCTTTTCAGCGATTAGGGAAATGAGAAGATGGAGAAAAAAACATTGCCATAAAATGAGCAGCACTTTCGTTTTTTGTCTCTTGCTCACACAGGGCTAATGAACACAACCCATCATGCAACCATTCAACATAAACAAGCCAGCACTTTCAACGTCCAGGATGAAAGTACCGTGTCGACACCTACAGCAACATGCGGAGCCACAGCACGCACAACAACCAGCTACAAAGAGCAGTACCGATGTTGCAGGAGACCATGTAGACAGAACTTCAGTCCTACAAGAACTTTCTTCTGGCGTGCTTGGCTGATGGTTCTGTGTGGGAAGCGGAGCTATGCGGTGCCGACCGAAGCCGAGGCAGCACTTGCAGAATGCGCCCTGGCAATGGGCAGTTACGAGTCTGTCGTCACGCTTGCCATCACATCGAACTGGGTTACAGCAGCAGACTTCGGCTTAGCAAAGCCGACCGCATTGTGGCTGTACGAGTTCGTTGTGCTGGCTGTCGTTGAGAAGGAGAAATGAGGCCTTTCCACTTGGCGCAAAGCGTGGAATATGGATGGAATCTTCCCCGACATCGCGGCTGCCGCTGTGCTGTAGCTGCTGGTCCGCCATCTCGTCAAACTGAGCCTCTTTGGAATTGGTGCACAATGCATATTTTTGCCCTGCCCGTGCACAATGTCTTGGCGGAGAGGCAATTTAATCTGGCGGCTATTTACTTGTCACCGAACGAGAGCGAGGCCAGCAAGCAGAGCTCGCATCTGTTCGTACAGAACATTCTGCATGCCAGCTCGAGCTCACCTGGTGGTGCAGTGACCAGGGCATACCGTCAGGCATCGATTGGCAGCATGAAAGCCTACTGCCACTCCATCACACCGGAGATCGTCGAGCACGCGAAGAAGAACATTGCGACAAGGAAGGCATCAGGCGACACTGCTGGTCAAACTCAAACATCCAGAGAGGTCTACAGTGGTGTGTTGGACCGACATCGTTTGAGGCCTCGCCTAGCTGAAATGGTTGCAGCTTTGGAGGTTGAAGGAAGAGGCAGCGCCGTGACGTTCATCCCACCTCGGCAGTCAGCTGCAAGTTTTGCTGCAGAGCGCTCGTGTCCGGCTGCCCAACGAAGCCTCCCCTCGGCCTCGCCAAACATTTCTCCTCCATCAGAATGAGCGGGCTGGTCAGGTGAGAATAAATAAATTATTTACTTCTACTCGTTTCTTCACAACGGATTTGTAGTTGACTCTTCATGCACTGAAAAATGTTTAAAAAAAGCAGTGGGTAGAACGCTGCACGGCTGTTCCAAGCGCTGCTGCTATTGTTATTCTTCTTCTTCAGAAATTCTGCACACCTAAGTCCTTGTCGGCCCAAGTACGTGCATGGAAAATAGATGCGCTGAGCCATTTCTTGTTCGATTTTGACAAATAATGGCTTGTTGTTTTGCTCTCGACCTTGGCTATCCTTTTACCGTTCAATATTTTACGGAAACGCAACGGCTCCCTCTGTTTTTTTAGCCGAACTTTGGCCAAAGTTACTGGAAAACCCGGAACTCGTTTGAAAAAAATACGAACGGTGGAAGTCTTGGAACGTCTTTCGTGCGTGTGTATTCGAAAATTCAGGCAGTTTGAGCCAACCGTAATGAATCCCGTAGAGTTGAAAGTGAGTGATATTGATGGGAAAATGCGATTTGAGCAGTCACTGATTGTGTGGTACAGTATATGCACGCGCCTGTCACGTGCATGATGTAGTTGGCGACGCTAGCATGCCAATCTGTGAACCCTATTTTACTTGGAAGGCTCATGGTTGTGTAGGACCGAAGAGGTCCTCAGTACAGTAGCTCAGTATCCCAGTTGAACAACTATTGCCTTGTAGTTGTAGCATCTATTTTTATCTGTCCTGGGGCAGGGTTCGTGCTCTGTCCTTTGACCTTTCGAGCTTTGCTGTAAGAACGACTGAAAAGGATGAGAAGGGACATAATGAACTGCCATGTACATGTACATGTATGGTATATGAAAGCCTTGCCTGATGGGTAACATGTTTTCACGGCGACAGTGTGAACAAGGCAAGGACGCGCTGTATGGGGAAAAGTGCTCCTGACCACAACCATAAACCGGTTGGTAGAGTCTCGGGTCTTGCGACCATTTGAACCGTATGGGGCAATGCCCCGGTTCAGACCCTCATGATTCTAGGGGGCGTAGGGAAATTCCCTGATCCCGTAATTAGTACTTGGGAGTTGAAATCCCGCCGAACTGGTACAATCCTCTGACTGTGGTTGCCTGTCGTTGCTCCCTATTTTTTTGTTTCTGTCTGTGTGCTTTTTGGGGGTCTGTAATTTCGTTGGGTCCGCGCATTTTTTTGTCTACTTCTGCCCATGGCGTCTTTCTCTCAGCTCGTCAGCTGCTCAACAGTAAAAATGTCATCACCAATGACTACTATCAGGCGCGTGCGCCGTATGGGTTCCTGGGTGCCCGGAACCCCCCTTTTTTTCGCTCAAAATGCAGGATTTTGCTTCATTTTTTGAAAATTTTCCCGGGGAGGCCCCCGGAACCCCCCCCCTTGAAGGGCACCGGCGCACGCGCCTGACTATTGTGAGAAGGTGCTCACTGCAGACGAGGTTGTCCCCCCCTTGAAGGGCACCGGCGCACGCGCCTGACTATTGTGAGAAGGTGCTCACTGCAGACGAGGTTGGTGACGTTCCGGTGAGGCCACGGGTAGGCCTTCACCTTTTTCCCATACAGTGCGTCCTCGCCTTGTTCACGCTGTCACTGTGAAATCATGTACATGTAGTAGATGTATGTCTGATGAGAGAGAAATATTCAAGCAGCGATTATCGGTAGCCTGGATGTCTTTGATTTTCGTAGAGTGCCACTCATTAATACCCCTCCGACCGATCGTTGTTCTTTATGCGGTGCTCAGAAAATGATAATTGTTACGTCACAGACAGGTACATAAACTATACTGAGATTGCTCTTGGATCCTTGCATGGAGCATCCGGTCCTGCACTTATATGTGGAGGTACATGTATTTACAGCAGGGTTGGGAAACTAAGGGCGCGTTCGAATTGTCTTCATCAACTGTTCAAACAAATTTTATAAAGAGATTAGTTGAAGTGTCCCATAAGAAGGGTTTCTATCATTTTAGAATTTTTCAGTGGAATTGTCATGGCGATGATGACGTCCGATCAGATCGACCATCTCCACGTACTACGTGACGTAGCTATTCCAAACTCTTCGAAACTAATCCACCTCTCCCATCGGCTGAGGTTGTGGAGTTTCGAGGAGCTTCGTTTTTCTGAAGAGGCCAATAAGGCCACCTCTTCAGAAAAACGAAGCTCCTCGAAAAGTCAAAGAGTGACAATTCGAACGCGCCCTAAGGTTAGAGTCATAGCACCGTGCCTGCCTGGATGGATGCCGTGGGCCGACACTGCCTTTCCCTCTTTCAGGTTACCACTCATTCAATTGTAAGCAACGTGGTGGATGCAAAAGAAAAGAGAACTAAGTCAAATGACTCACGAAATGACTTGATGGTAATTGCCCGTGACCTGCAATTGACTTTTATCGGTGTTCACCTCACAGTCCCAGTAATACAGTTTCCCCTATGTAGGTGCTGGATGTTGGTCTAAACATTCATCGTCAACACTACAAGCTGACCCTTGCAGAAGGGACCGTGCACCAAACATTCCAGCCATAGGGTACTCCCGTTGCTCCCGTTTGCTCTTGCCTGTGTTTCAACTGCAGAGACTGAGGCACGAAAGGTTACTCGTGAAAAAACATTTCAGAAAATTGTTGAAGAACCTGAATTTTGTGCTTCTAACGAATGCATTTAACTATGCATGTTAAATTCCAAGACACATCATGCTGTTAATCCGATTTGGATCCAAAAACATACATATGGGAACCCTGATTTCATCGGGCAGCGTCGTCATTTTGAAATCCAAACAATTGTGATTGCACAAGAAGGAAAGTCCCCTGAGACGTGTACATTGCCTCTCCGGCAAAAGAAGCGTGGACTGCGAATGTTATTCACGCCTTTCGACTGTGTGTGAGCTTCAGTCCCAACGTGTCATTTACCCAGTGCTTTGTAGACTAAGGGCGAGTTCGAATTGGCACTCTTCGACTTTATGAGGAGTTTCGTTTTTCTGAAGAGGTGGCCTTATAGGCCTCTTCAGAAAAACGAAACTCCTCGAAACTCCACAACCTCACCCGATGGGACAGGTGGATTAGTTCCGAAGAGTTTGGAATAGCTACGTCACGTAGACACGGAGATGGTCGATCTGATCGGACGGCATCATCGCCATGACAATTCCACTGAAAAACTCTAAAATGATAGAAACCGTTCTAATGGGACACTTCAGCTAATCTCTTTTAAAATTTGTTCGAACAGTTGATGAAGACAATTCCAACGCCCCCTAAGACCATCCACAATTAAAGGGGAAGTTAAGGCAAAAATCAAAATTTCACCAGTTGTAGTCTTCGGGGTGCTGAGTCGAATCGTCTTGGTCCGAGAAAGCTGAGACGCTCCCTTCCTACTTGAATCCCAATCGAACTCGCGCACTTCCACCGAAACTGGGTGACTGCGCCCTACTAGATGGGGATTTGTATGCAAAATGTCACTAAAAGCATGTGTTTGCATGCAATTGAATGGTTGCTTGTATGATTATGTGACTGTTCAGGCAACTATGCATGTTGGGAGGTGACTTATCGCATGTCAATCAACAAGGCAGGCAAGGCATCGCCCATGTTCGCGTTTGTCCCACAAAAGCTCGGTGCCTACTGCCCTCATTGTCAGGCAACATTCTTTCACTTTGCTGTTCGCACAGCCAATCATCCATGTTTCAAGGTAAGTTATAGCTATGCAGGTCAAATCCGTATTGTGTGTTGCTGACAGTGTTTGGCTCGATAGCACAAGCGTTATTGAGCACACATCTGTTTCCGACGAGGGATGATCAAGGTTGCAATCACATGATCCTTGGTAGATGTTGCGGCAAATGGTCCCGTTAAGTGGAATGTTGACAAGGTTGCGGTCCCTTACGGCTCGGGGTGTCGCTCAACTGCCTTCTTTCCAAGCTTATGTCCACTTCAGAAACTGAGAGTCCGATGAGGAGTAGCTGTGGTAGATTTGTCTTTACAGGTGTGCTTTTTTATAACCTTTTCAGTTTATGAGTTTGTTACGTTTTCATGATTTGGGTCTTATCATTTTGTTCTTTTCATTTTGCGTGCGTGAAGACTTGAATACTACTGTGCTCCTCATCAACTCTACCCTAGCCAATTTAAACATCTGTAATCAATTTCAATGTGCATCCATGCCCCCACTCCCAGTAAGCTGTTTGGGATCATTTGTTGTCAACATTCCACTGAATAAAACAATGCCAACGTGTATGGACTTGGTTGCCTGTCTGGTGATGGCTGTACGTGTAGTCACTGGCTATCGGGCCCAGTCAATTTGCTCTGCTGGCGAAGAGGATTTCTAGCCTTGACATAGGTGTGGGTGTCTGTGTGTCTGCGTCTGTGTCTTTATATGTGTGTGGTGTGGCTGTGTGTGTGTGTGTGTGTGTGGCTGTGGATGTGTCTCTGTGGATGTGGCTTCATGTCTGTGCATACCTGGATGGCCTTGTGAGTGCATGGGCATGCTAGTGTTGTACTATCTGTTACAGTACAGTATTGGCATCTTACTAGCACCTCACACACGTCATTGTGTGGTTCACATCAACTGGTCTACTAATGTTGCTGCCTGTTACATGCCAAGACTGTGTCGCACTTCAGGCTGCAGTGGAAGCAATTTGGGTCCGAACCACAATATGTTCAGATGTGAAGGCTGAGTATGGTAAACCTTTCGTCAAGTTGCCTGTAATGCAAAGCCATGTGCATTTTCAGCATAGTGTCCAGATGGTTTGTTAGTCTCCTGGTGATCTTGGTTAGGAGCTAAGCGAGTGCTGTGGCGGGGTCAACAAATAGAACAGTTCAGGCGATAAGAAGTCTGTAGTATGGTTCCAGGAGTGCTTCGCAGCCACTATGCAGGGCTGTGGTGTCCGGTGTTTGACTGTGTGTGCTGAGTACCGTCCTAGTGCTTCTTATTCCGTTTTCATGACCTGGCTGAGCAGATTATTCTCGCAGGAATTGAGGTATCAGGGACAAAGGGATTGAAGTTACCAGGTTTGAGAGTATGCATGCCATATCACCACTCCCTATTGAGAACTTAAGTAACAACCTGCGCCGTAGCATACTTATGTATTCAAGGGACCCCGAGTTCCTGGAGAAGATGCTGCCTGCGGTGGTCTAAGTCATGTTTTTCTTATAGCAAATTGCAAGCCCTTTATGCTGTGCTCCCAGATATTGTAGACACGAGTGTGGACCACTTGTCACGGATGCACATTTTAAAAAGCAATCATCTAGGTTGCTACTGATCTTTGGCTTTCATGTGCATGTCTGGGCATGTGGTCGTCCTCGTACCTTTGGCTGTGTGCAAGCACGTGTATGCGTGTTCGTGTTTTGTGGTTTCGTTTCTTTCTTTGCTTCTCTGTGTTGCTGACTGCAGGATGATCCGTTGCCTTCATTATGATTTCTCCCCATTTTTACCTCCTCTCAAAGTACTGGCGGTGGACATTTGGCGATGAGTCGTCCACTCCATGCTTCTCCTCTCCTCTGTTTGGGAAAGCTTGCCAAAACGGGTTGCCACTAAAACGACAGGTGTTCTGTTCAGCCCACGGGAATCGGGGATGGTTAGGGTGGGGTGGAAAAGGGGTGTCGGTGTTGCTGGTGGTGACATGCTTGGTTGAGTCCTTGACTTGGCAGAGCATATCCACCATAAAATTGGTGTGATATCTATTATGAACATTGTATCAGTGTCAAATGCTTCGATTTCAGCAGAGTTCTAGCTGATACATTGCTGAGTAAGCAATATGCATTCTATGTCAGGTTGCATCATCAATCGCCAAGCGCTCCGAGGATCTGGTAGGGTGCGTTTGGGAAAACTACTAGTTCTGGTGATCTGTCCTACTGTGAGTGATGCAGAGCCATATTCTCTATGCATGGTTACTATACTGTTTGTATTCACTCTTGGTGGTATGCATTCTGGTCGCACTGGTTTGCAGGGAAGTGTCGACTTGCATTATGGCCCCGTGGACTGCAATCAAATTGCCGTCTCCTCCTTCTTTTCCTTGTACATTGTCCCCTGTAGGTCCAGGCTGGCATTGTCCAGGACTGGATGCTTGCTGTGGAGCTGGTGTGTCGGCATCGGGACCAGGTAGGGAGACGGAAGTTGAGTTATTTGTGCCTGATAGCGTTTAGTGGTTTATACAAGTGCTAATTAGTAGCGTTTTCATTTGAAATTTCAGAGTTAATGTTTTACAAATCTGGTTGGGTGTGTGTGATCAATGTAACTACAGTCTGACCTCGCTTATCCGGTCCTCTTTTATCCGGATCCCTCGCCATCCGGAAGAAATTCGTTGGTTACCCATTAGCAGCATATGGCATGCATACAATAACATACAGTATGTGTGTTCGATTATCCGGTTCCCTTGCCTATCCGGATATCTTTTGTGGAAAACGGATGTGTGCGGGTAAGCGAGGTCTGACTGTATTCCGGTATGTTGTCTTTGCCTCTGTACCGATGCAGCAGCCCGGAACGACAGCGCAGGAGGATGGAGGCGACCCTGAACCTAAGTATCCCTGCACTGTGCATGTACTGTGTTATTGGGGCAACTTTCTCTCCTCTCTCCCCACTCCACTAACATGCGACGTTACCCAGTGAGCTACGTTAATCAATCTAAGCTTATGCCCAAAGTCAGCCTTTCCGGTTCCACTTTTGGGTATGAAACTGGGCTGCTTATTCAATGCCGCAACTCCTTCTTCAAAATGATTGCATTTATTTGCAGCAATTTCTCCTTCACAATGAGTGTCTATTTGCAGCAATTCCTCCTTCAAAATGAGTGCCTTTATGTCCAAACCTTTCTTGAATGGTGATAACGTTGTTTTGTGGGGGGAATGGGGAGGTGAAGTTGCCAATGTGTATTCCTGTACACTATCCATTCGCCCACATCATTGTACTGCTTGTTTCTGTTTCTTAAAACCACATGTTTTGCTGTGTGATTTCATTTAGTCCAGGCCATCAAGGTGGACGCGAGGGACATCGGGCTCTACGGCATCGCCATCATCCCTCCACGGAGTGCCTAAGTATCCCTTAGCTGTGTATGACGTACGCATTCACACAGACCAGTGCAATGTATTTCATTGTGGCATGCAGTAAACAGTGTTGTCCTGAGCTCATGCTCTCTGTGATGTCTACATGAGCATCTTCATTCAGTACTCATTGCACTGGTTTGATGTGAGTGTTAGTGTATATTCATGTGCATGCGGGGATAACCCGACCCTCGACCCAACACCAGGACCCATGCAGACGGGGAGTGCATGACATTGGGATATTGAGTGCATGCTGGACTTGGCCCACCCCAGGGTGTAGTCGGGGAGTTGCACGTGTCCCTGCATGTTGACCCTGCATGCGTCTGCCAGTGAGCATCTTCTGGGCATGTGTTTGATGTTGCCCTTCGCATGTGCATTGGGTGGGTGAGTTGGTAGGATATGGCTTGTTGTATTACAGGTTCATCTCTTCTTTTTTTGCTGTGTGTTTCTTCTTTCCAGCTCAGGTCAAGCGCCAGGACAGGTGGACCCAATGACGACATCCAGGCACATGCAAGGTAAAATAATGCCTTTCGTGCATACTTGTTTTAGGTGGAATCTGTGCAACAAGAGGAACAGCCCTCTCCTTTAAATTATTGTACATTCCTCAGAAAGTTTACGTGCCAATGTGATTGTTTCCTACCATACCTTGCAAGTGTGCATCTGGTGTAGCCAAAATTGACGGAGGGGGGGGGGGACTGGAACTTGTGGAGTCATGGGAACTCTGCATTCTGTCAGCTTCGGCTCAGGACTTTTCTAATCCGAAGAGAGATAGATGAAGTCGGAACCACTTTGCAGACTTTAGAATGATTGCTGCAGTGCTTGGTCGCTCCTGGGGGGGGGGGGATTAGATCTATTTTGAGCCAATGAAGAACTACAGTAGTGTACAGTCTTGTTGCTTGTTCTTGGCGTGTTGGGCTGTCGCTCCTTCGCTTTCTGTTGTAGTTCTGTTGATTTCAGGCCACAACTGTTGAAGTTCTGCGTATCAAGATGATGATGACATTTGCCACACTGCTCGGCGTGGTGGTGTGCATCATCACTGCCAAGTCAAGGGTCAACCAAGCATGTTATCACCAGCAACACCCCCCCCCCCCCCCCCCCCTCTCCTCCTTTTGCAGGCGGCTCTTGGATTTCGGCTGGGTAGTGGGTATGAACAGAACACCTGTCACCCTGGGCGGGGAAGGATAGCAGTTTTACTTCAGTTCAGGCTACTAGTACTGCTTTATTGCTTTTTGAGATTTTGTTGTATAATGGTGGTGTCATCTTGTGAAGTTGTGTTGGCTGCTGGATGGTGTGTTCAGGAATGACTGTGATCTTTCGAGATACAATCACGGGTGCCCCCCTCAGGCATGGCAGCATTCAGATTTGCTGTTGGCCTGCTGAGGTTTCCTGTGTGGCCTCGAAAGATCCCATGCCCTGAGAGAATCCACGAGCTACGGGATTCATTTGGGTTCATGAATTATTAGGAACTTGAATGCATGACTTTCCTCAAAGTCTCGAAAGTCATGCATACATCACTTATTATGCATGTACAAGTTGATTGGTTCATGAATAACCACGGCATGAATAGGCAGTGGGTTTCAGTGGGCATGTACATGCATGTGCCTAATGCTTACATGCATGTGCATTGATGTGGTTCATGAATAGGACCGAACACATACATTGTACACATGGGGACATGCAATGCCCAAATCCAAGGAGTAAAAAAACACCGCATTTTACGACTCCCTCACGGCCTCAGATCAGGAGCCCAAGGTCTATGCCCATTTTTTGGGGGGGGGGGGGGGCTATGAACATTTTTAAAAAATAGCCGCACTCACACATGCACACACCTGCAGAAGGTCGGGGGGTACGGGTGGAGGAGTGCATTTTGCCACAGCTCTACGGCCATTTTTGATTTGTCGAATCCAACATTACGGAGGATTAGCAAGACGAAATTCGCGTTCGCGTTCGCTCTCCAAGGAAAGTCGAACTCAGTGACGGAATTCGCGTTATGAGAAGGATTAGCAAACAGAATTCGCACATGCATGATGTTGACACGACGTACATTGTCTACAGACAGTACAGCGTGGTAAATTTATGACTGCCCTGACACGAATCCGCGATTCGTGTTCCGACTACTTTTCCGAACGAAAAATGCGAAAGTTCGCAATGCAGTTCGCGAACTGAAAAATGTTTGCGAACGCGAACGCGAATTTCGTCTTGCTAATCCACCGTATTACTGTGATCAAGTAACCAGTCGCACGTACATGTACATGATCATGATGCGTTGCATGTAGATTCAGCGTCCACATCACTGGTGCTGTAGGTAGTGTAGCCTGCTGAAGTGTAGCACCAGCACGTGTACATGTAAGTAAAGGAAGGTCGCTCAGTTCCGACAGAGACTGTGATCATGGTGATTGGCGGGCTCAAGCTTGAGAGGTCTGTTTGTGAAATCCGTCTCACTTAAAAAAAATTCTACTGGACTGAGAAGCGACATTGTCCAGGAAGTGAATTTTTCCCCCACACCACATGAAACAGATCTCACTGAACAAACGTGGCGAGTGGCAATAACAATGTCTTGCTTTCGATGATGGAGGCAACTACCGGGGAACAATGGAAACTGGTTTCATGGTCCTTGACAGCGACAATCGTTCAAAGCGTGGAGACTCAAAACATTCTGCTCTGCGCAAACTTATCCGCTTCTGTCACCAACAGAGAAATTATTGATAGCGAAAAGAATCGGAGCAATCCCGGATTGGAGGACGTGGGTTGCTCCGATTGGAATCCACTGAGCCTTCGCGGGTATCGACAAATAGAACATGGACGAAATCCGACCAATGCCAAGAATCTTTTAACAGGATTCGACAAATCTCGGAACACTGCCGGCATTATATTCGGCATTATCAGTCTATCAGAGCATTATGGATCATTAGAAAGGAACAAGGCGAACATTATGTGAGGTTTGAGCGGCATAGCGAGTTTCATAGTGGATAATGTCCGAAATCCCAGGTTTTTAGCAACAATCGGCTAAAGCCATGAGGTACAACGCCATGTATTGTACCGGCACATGACTTTGTGATGGTTTAGACACGGTAGCACCGTTAGCACTAATGCTACATTTACCTGACCACATAATGCCATTGCTACATAAAGTCTTCATGTAGCAATGTAGTCAGGTAAATGTACATGTGATGTAGCATGCCCAACGTTGCAACTGAGGCTGTTACACAAAATCCGTAACGATGATTTACGAGGAGTTTGTTTTAGAAATCATGGAGAGCCATGGAGGAGACTAGACTAGGCACCGGCGGATTATGCCGGCATAATTATTGGCATAATTATTTGGTGGTTGAAAATTTGGAGCATAATTTGGCATCCTCTCGGAGGTAGGAGTATAACTACACGATTATACCACAGTTCTAGTATGTAGGCTATACAACTGTGTACAATGCACCTGATCAGTGCTGGTGGTATGCATGGCAAAGGGTTCGGAGGTCATGCAGATACCGGTAGTGTTTTCAATGAAAAGCAGGGCAGAAATCATGGCAAGACATTATTGTATATGCTCGAACTCGTCTTCTTCAAAGTTCTTTCTCACACTGACACAGTGCATATAGCAGAAGATGCGAGTGAATCAGCCTCCATCAGGTATCCCGGGGCGGACGAGATAGTGACGGGTAGTCCGCAAAACTCCGTGTACATGTACATTACATTTGTACATTATGCATGTTACGAAGTCATGACCAGTCTGGATACTAGCAGCCGTGATATGACTGCAGGCTACGGATATTGCTCTAAATTGATGTATGGTTGATGTTCGGTCATGATGGAAGGAGAAGTGGAGCTATGGGAGAGATGAGCTGATTCGCAGGGTGAGGCCCAGGGTGACATCGGTTGGACGAGTATGATGGTTACGAAGACAGTTCACTGTGAACATGATAATTTTCAAAGGTAACTCAAACTAATTTGGCAATGAAATAATGTTTTTACTAAAGTACAAAAGAAATCAAGTAATGAATAGAAGAAGTATTGTTTTCTCTTTTCCATGTTGACCTCTTAGGCTCTTACATGCATGGACACCTTGGTATGGGAATACTCATGTACAGTGCCGGCAACTGAAATCCGACCCCCTTGGCGGCGCCGCCAAGGGGGTCGGATTTCAGTTGCCGGCACTGTACATGCATTTTGTTGTACTTATGGCCACTTGCAAGTACGAAAAAAGGCACAATTTCCCGAACTTTGAGGCTCCATAAGTACAACAAAGTGAATATATATCCCCGGGTGCCAAAGCATAATATGAGGATTTTACGAGCATAATGCGAGAATCCATGAAAGCATAATTCCTTGATTTCGCGAGCATAATCCGCCGGAGCCTAGACTAGACAGAAAGAGCTTGTTCCAAATAACTGTCTTTGTTGAGTCCAGCTCACCAGGCTCGAAAAAACTAGAATTCCTCATGGACGCAGTACCAAGTCGATTCAAAAATGAGTGCTCAGCAGCGCATGTCTTACTTTCCTGGTGAAGCACGTACAGTTCGTCGTGGACGATTGTAATGCAAGGCCTACAGTCAAGTCACAGAAGTGCTATCAGAAAAGGAGAGTATTGTCGCCAACCATTTGTCTCCACGCAACCTCAGGAGAAGAAGACAGCGCAAGCAGAGGATGTAGAGCGGAAAAATAACTTCTGACCACTTGTGTTCAGGATTTCTGCAAATGGGAGGGATCTCAGGAACTTGCCTCACGTGAGCTGTTTCAGATGAAGACATTTTTCACAGAGTGGAAGCAGTGACAGCTTGTCTGCACAGACTGCAGGCAGGAATATCACTTCCCATGATAAGCTTCCAGCACCCAAATGATCACCAGCAATAATGGTTTCACCTCTCACTACATGGATAAGCAAGGGAAAAGATTTGATACACCCATTATTCAGCCACAGCCCTGCATCAAAGTAATAGTTGCAATGGAGAGCAGCCAATGGAGACACGATCATGTCTTATAGTGCTAAGAAGTCTTGGAGCTCATGAGAGATATTGTGAATTTGTAGCAGCTTCAGAGGCAGATCGGCTAAATGCATACTTTCCTGGTTAGTTTGACAATGTGCAGCCTTCCTTTAGATTTTGTTCAAAACCAAGAGGATTATAGGCCTTGTTGAAGCATTATAATCAGTAGTATGAGGTAGTTCTTGGAGCTTTATGATAAGCAGTATACGAACATTTTCGGAGCATTATCCGCTGGACCCTGTACATGACTGAGTCTGTATGAGCTCCATGGTCCACCAACACAAGAGTCAAGACAGTGCAATGTCATGTACAAGTAGATCTGCACATACATTGTACAATAAATGTACATGCATATTGTAATGTTAGTACATGTACCAGTACAATGCACTTCTTGCCTTAGCCTTAGGATTATCATGATTATGCTATATAAAATGGTCACATATTCTTCTCGTTTTTGATTCTGGCCCATACTGAGGTACTGCCAGCCCCGTACTAGGCCGTCAACAGGATCATGAGTGTCTTTGAGCTGACTTGTCTTGGGGAAGAACGGTGACATGTTTCGCAATAATTATAATGCCTGGTGTCCCCGCCCATTCTTGGAACCAGGGAATACATGATTGTAGTCACTTGAACTTGATTACTACTCCCACCCCATTTGAACTGAAGGCAGTGAGTGATTGGCAGTGACCATGGTGACACGGAGTGGTGTGAATTTAGTTCGGAGATTGTGTAGGTACAATCATGGACCACATGAGTCATGAATGGCACTGATGAATGATGATGCTTGAAGTTGAAGTGTACAGTCCTAAAAAGAGTGGCATCTCGGGGGGGGGGGGGGGGGGGGTTGTGAAAATACAATGTGATTACCGGTATATCAAAAATAAAGTAGCAAAGTGGACTGATGAGGTTTGCAAGCTGACTGAGCCAGCCACAATCCGCATATGCGGCCTTTACACAGGCTTTGTCCGACAAGTGGTCATTCCTTTGCTGTACATGTACATGAATTGTGGTGCAATGGGTTGGCAAGGGAAAAAGGAGCATCTCCATGGCTGACCTGCAGACCCTTGAACCGGTATCCATTCAACTACTTGACGAAGACGGAATATCGTGATGGACCTTGCCTTCCGTATGGTTGGTTACCGCACAGACTTTCGGTATCTTCTGTGTGTGTGTGTGTATGTGTGTGTGTGTGTGTGTGTGTGTGTGTGTGTGTGTGTGTGTGTGTGTGTGTGTGTGTGTGTGTGTGTAGCCGTCGGAAGCCACCAAGCCAGCCCCAACCAAGAGTGTTCGTCTGTGTCTGCGGCCGCGACTTTCGCCGTCCGAATGATTTATCCCGACACAAGAACTACTGCCTCGCCTAATAGCTATCATCGCCTTCGGCGATGGGCTTTCCAAAGGTCCAAAGGTGTGTGTGTGTGTGTGTGTGTGTGTGTGTGTGTGTGTGTGTGTGTATGTGGCGAGCCATACTCAGTGGTTGCTTCATTTGCATTGTTACGATCATTTATCCCAACCTATCCTGGCTCGCTGTAAGACTGCCAATAGTGAGAATGAGATGAAGGGTGGTATTAAAGTAACCACGCCTAACTAAAAACTACATTTTTTATAATGAGAGGGAAAGGAGAGAACAAGAGAACGAGAGGTGACAAGATCTGTTAGTTACCACTTACAACTTACATGTACATGTGGAGGGAAAGCGTAAGTAACAGTTAGTTAGTAGTAGCGTAAGTAACAGTTAGTTTGACTATTCCTTGATACTGCACTGGTGCATGTCAGGGGCAGGGCGGACCATAGGGAGAATGCACAGTGAACAAAGGGGATTTCAACTTTCAAGTACAGGGAGGAATTTTAAATGAACACAAGGCAGTGACATCCCGTTGCGTGTGGGTCTAGTGGGAACACACCAGTTGTACAAGACAAGGTGCCGCGGAACCTGGGCAAGCGATATCCTATCGTATGTACAAGTATTGAGAGATGTTGTTGGTGTCGCTCATCGTGCATATTGTGTTTGCGTGGCTCTCGATCTCGCAATCGGTATGGCCATCCCCGTTTGGGTTCGAAGGAACAGTCCGCCACACTTGCAGTGGCGGAAGCGCGTACTAGACATGTTGTGTGTTGTATGGTGCTTGTTTTTCAAGTTACATTGTACATGACGTAGCTGTCTTTGCTTTGTTTTTCATCGTTGTACCAAGAATGTCATTGTCCCAAGCACCCACACAAGAGGCAAGTCGAGGAGCGCAATTGAATTACTGATTAGTCCCTTTGCTGCTAGCTGATGATACTGGGCTAACAGTAATACCGGTAATACCGGTATAATATATACTCTGAAATCGAGATGCACTCATGCTTATGCCTTGGACAAGGGGCTAGACTACATGTACATGTATAAGCTTAATCATAAGACATACATGTACATGACTGTACAGAGCCGCTCCACTCCCTACCTATGCCAGAGTAGTGAATAAGAAATGGCACTCGTTTCATGACCAACAATGCAAGAAGTCGCCACAACGTTTGCAACACATAATGCCCCTACTAGTATTTAATGGCATTATAGTGTTCAGCCTCCGTTTTCTTCATTCAACGTTTTCTTACATTTTCACGCAGTTTACGCAGGGTGCCCTGTGAAAAGACATAATTATAGTCTGTGGAGTTTTCCCTATTAAAAAAAAACTTAAATACAACAAGAACAGGTACACAGTACATGTAGCAGTGCCTGAAGTAAAGTAAAAAAAATTGTAACATGGAAATTGCGGGCACAAGTTATGCGATCGAGTCCACCAACTAAAGTCAGACGTGCACAATCTAGCATAAAACTAGCAAGGAGTATGTACTGAGACATTCCACGCCATGACAGTCAGCTTGAGCACTGCTCGTTAGCGCTACCCAACGGCCTTCCAACTACTTCTTCATGGAAGCTGGCCTGGTATGATGACGGGACGGCAAGACCAGACAGAACGGTCAAACCACAATTCGACAACGCAAAGCAACAACCACCCACCTATTACTTGGGAGGCCCAATATTATCGGACTGAGAGATGAAAATATGAAGGGGAAGCTTCGCGAGGACGAATTGTAACAAACCGAACGCCAGTATTGCCTATGCTGTTGCTCATTAGGATTTTGGCAAATTCTATCCTTCGCTTTCACTGGGCCAGGAACCCGTTTGAACTTGCGAAGTAAAATAAAATCAATCAATCAGTATCCTACAGTATCCTACAGTATCCTACAGTACTGTACTTAGTTGATGACAATGATGGACTGCGTTATGGTTTGACCGTTCTGTCTGCATAGTTCTCCATGCACCTGGTCCAGCCTGCACTGTATCGATCATGTCCTGCCACTTGCACTGAGCGGAATCCAGAAAGTCAGGAGCACTGCACTAGTACCGGGAATCGAGTTCGTAGTAGAACCGGTACACATGTCGATTGTGGAGTGGGGTCAGTCACCGCTGCCAGTACAAAAAGACGTTCCAAGTCCGACGACCAGAGCATAGAAAACGATGCGCCAATGTACATCATTGGACGCATACTTACACTTGCTTGAGTGTTATGTAACTAACTAGTTACTTGAATGTTGCCTTTTCTACTACTCTACTTGTCTAGCTAGCAACTCACTTTTGTTAGCACAAGCTGGACAAGATCTTGTGAATAGAACAACAAGCGACTGGTTGAAAGTGTTTGTGTATAACTATTCTCGTGGCCCTTTTAGCAACATAGACCATGGACAAGCATGGTGGAAGTAAGACAAACGGATCTGGGCCTGAGCTGAACGTGGTTGACGATGAAGTCTGCCAGCTGACGCAGCAGGTAACTGACTTTCGGCGAAATCGCTTAGAGCGTCTTCGTGACTTGGACCTGTTCGTCTTGGACAATTCTTTACGCGAGAGCACAGTGGGCCAACTGCGTAGCCATACGATGGAGAACAAGATCGCCATCTACGACCAGGTGAAGAAGTGTGGTATGACGCACATCATTGTGGCGTGCTTTGCCCACATGACTCGTGTGGACGACGACTTCTGTCAGTACCTGTTAGACAAGGGTGAGGACATGAGCAACCACTACTCGTTCTCCGAAGTCACAGAGGGCTTGTCGGGTGGACGTTATGACACAGAGCGAATCCCCGTAGCCTGTCTGAAGAATAAGAAGTATGGTGTGAGGAACACGATCTTTGAGATCGACTTGGCGAATGTAGACTGTGAGTGGGACACAAAGTGGACTATAGAGGACCAGTGTCAGCTGATGATGAAGTATTTCCGATGGACCAGACGTGAGGTGCACCCATCTGCCAAGCTCATGATTAACTTGCGAGACTTTGCCGCAGCCATGGCACAGGCACCAGGTCGCGTGCTTGAGGTTGTCCGATTTCTGGCTTGCCTACCTACTGAAGAGCGTATATTTGGTATCGTCTATGAAGACCTTGGGGAATCACTTCCTGAGGAACTGGGATTGTGGACAAAGAGCGTCAGAAAGGTGATGGACGCCTGCGGCTGGGCAGATGGACACTTGTTGATTCATGTTCATGAACAGTGGGACTTCCAGACTGCGTCCACCATGCGTTGTCTCCAGTATGGAGCGAATGGAGTATGGGCAAGCGTGTGTGAGGAGGGAGCAGCAGTTGGCCACGCTTCATCGACAGTGACCGTCATGAACTTGGTGAGACTGGGCAACACCAAAGTTCTGGAGAACTATCAATGTGTGGAAATGAGAAGTGCAGCTAGAGAGGTGACTAAGATCACCACTGGCTCCTACCCTTCACCTAGACAAGTTCTGTATGGTGAACGAGCCTTGGATATGGTGTTCGGCTTCCCAGTCACCGTCATGCGCCAGTTCGACATGGGCAAGTTCTTTGGTGTTCAACCAGAGAAGAGAATCACTACCCTGGCATCTCCAGAGATGATTCTGGAAAAGCTGGTCGAAAAGTTCGGTGAAGATCCTCAGTTCACAATCGACATTGCCAAGGCCATGAAGGAGACGATCCTGGATGATGTTCGCTCCGGTCGCAAAGAGGAGTACATGAGCAAGTTTGGCTTGGCTGTCTTGTTCGACCGCTCGGGTGGTCAGCTATCGGCGAAAATGAGAGATATCTTGGCAGCTGTGGGTGCTGACAATGAAACTCACAAACGGCTCATTGCTGAAGTGAAGGAGCTGTGGGACAAGTGGGATCTGAATGACGAGATCCAGGGTGATGATCGCTTGCAGTTTGATTCATTCTACCATGGGTTCATGGCACCGTACTTTGGCTGCTACCGCTGTACTACTACAAAGAAAGCATTGCGAGCACTGGATATGGACAGTGATGGCTTTGTGGACTGGGATGAGTTTGCGATCTACCTGAAGTGGGCGCTCTGCCAGTATCCAGAGGTGTGCAGTGCTGACGACTTGCTAGACATAACCTTCCAGAAGGGTCTGATTCCAGCCATGCGCGATGTACAGCTGATGGAGGAGGCCACACAGGATAGGAGAGACAGCCTTGCGGCTCTGCGCTTCCTGGATGGCCGATCGCCGACAATGGTGTGAGCATGGTATTCTAGTTACGAGTATGTCTCTGATAGGCATTGTTCCATTGTCTCCACGGCCTTAGGTTTGCATATTTCCTGTCTCGCTGCTCTGGACAATAGAAATCACTCTGCTCATTGCGTGTCCTGGCCTAGCTCTCCTGCATACACTGCGGCAGGACTTGGACGCCTGCAGGCAAGTGTAGACAATGTCAGTGACTTGATCGAGGAATCTTCAGATTGCCATATATGGCGTGTCTGTTGGAATATCCATGGTAGTTGGTTTAGTTCACGACTAGAGATTTGCAACCACCCACGCATACCATGTTGCCAAGTCTGTATAGTATTGCTCATGTTTGCAGCATTTGAAAAATCCCTGCGTGGAGAAAGCAATTTCAATAATAGAGCAATCAAGATTTGGAGCATTTTTTCCGTTTTTGTGGAGCAATGGCCCAGCCTGGTGCTCGCTGGATAATTCTCTGTGTATATCTTGTTGGTATGCACTACATGTACAGTATAATGCGTGGCACTCTTCGTGCTAATGGCTGTTATGCATGCATGTGCCCATGCCATATTAGTTTTTAAAAAAATCACCACCTCTGCAAATGCAATAGCCTCAGCTAGGGTGATAGCCTCAGAATGTACTTTTGGATACTAGTAGCCAAGTGCTCACCTCGTGCAGCTAGCTGGATAGTTATCTTCGCCTTCAGTGTTTATGATTTCAGTTATCAGCTTATCAGGCTGAAGTTGGTTTTGGTGGCTGCTGCTGGATCACTTTAGCGTGAAGCAAGTAATCCCAACAAGTAAATTGGTATTATTATTCTGTTCACAAAGGTGCAGTCATGATGATGATGATGATGATGATGATGTGGATACAACAGTGGTGTTCGTTTTTGACCTTGTGACTTGCGAGCCCCTGCTGCATGTTTCTTGGGGGAATATTCGTTGCCATCACGGGTATGTCAATGTTCCATTGTATGAAGTAACTAAGCGCAGCAAGATCGAAAACACCAGCAGCGAGATGAGCAGAGTTCCGATTCTTGCCCTTGCACTGGATGGCAGGTGGCAAGACGCATGCCTATCCACTTGAATTGAGCTCAATCATTGAGACAACAGTTACAAGTATTTGTGTCACAGAAATCATTGAGATACAAGTATTGTGCCACAGAAAACACTGAACACAGGTGACATGAATGGACTCGGGTGGAGAGACATGGTTTTCTTTTTCACTTTCAGCCAGTATGGCTGGACTGGATACGGATGTGCGACGGCTTGAACTGGCGACCTGATCTGTACAGTGTCACTATGTGGGATAATGACATTACATGTACAGTACTTCACGTAGATTTTCATCACGTTCAATGATTAGGACTGTACTACAGTACCGGTACAATAGTACTGTAGTACAGTTACATTGAAGCAGGGAGTAGTAAATACCCTGCATTGAAGAACGGTACATGTACTCGACACAAAGGCTTTATTACAATCAGCAAAATGTGAGAACAACAGACACGCGTGCACGGCGACTGTTGTTCTCACATTTTGCAGATTGAAATAGAACCTTTGTGTCGAGTACATTATTTATTATGTACATGTACCGTTCCTCAATGTCAATGGACAAAGAACTCAACGCATTCAAATGTAGTCAGGGCTTGTTGTTATGACAGTGACTACTTCTGCCAATCATGCAAACGTACAATGACGTAATGTTATTAGAGGTAGAGAGATACTGCTGACCAGCCCGCAGCCTGACTTCGACTGCGAAGGGCATTCGCCTGCATAATAATAATAAAATCTTTTTTTCAGGATTACCCAAAGGCTGAAGCCTATCGGGGGGATCTCCTATCTGTGTATATACAATGAACATTGGAGTTGGGAAAAGAGAAAGTGTGCAAAATGAGTTCGGAAAAAGATAGATGCTGTACGAAGCATGTACTAGTGTGACCCAACACATCATAGAAACCACCAACAAAGCAAAACCTACTTGTACTACACCAACTCCACAAGACACGTGGCACAAATTGACAATGACCGCTTCCAGCCTACTATTAATATACACGACCTACATCCGACCCGTTCTCGAATATGGCAGCCTTCCCCTCTCCAACACCACACAGCAACAGCGGGACACACTGGAGAGAATTCAACGCTGTGCTATACGCATCTGCCTTCGGATTTCCCTCTTTGCACCAGTTCACCACAATTCCCTCCTCCATCACGCAAAACTTCCCACCCTTAGCTCACGACTCCTTGTTAAACAAGTCCTACTAGCATGGGACATCCACCACCAAACCTCCCCACCACACCTACAACAACTTATTGTACCACAATGTCAACACCAACCATACACTCTTCGACAGAGAAGGACCTACTCCATCGGACACGCACACACAAACAGGCACCGAGATTCCCTCCATCAACAGTGCCCTCACCCTCTACAAGTCACTCCCTATCGACATCACAACCCAACCTCGTAGAAATTCTTTCCGAAACAATGCATCTAGTCTTCTTTTCAGCAGTACCTGTTCCTGCTCCGCGCATCCCCTGGTTTCTGAAATGTCGAACATGTACTTTAAAACTATCTCGATCACCCCTGCTAACGTTATTGCCCCCGCTTGTTTTACATGATCCATTCCTTCTTGCCTCCCCGGTTAATTTCCATCTAGCTGTTTCTGGCTAATATAAGTTCTACCACACTTATCAATCGTCCTTATTGGCGTCACGCCATCGTGGAATAAAAAGAATAATGCAATGTACCATTGCTACTACTGTAGTATCCCTGCCCGGCTAATACGGAAGTAGATCAAGTAATACGGAACTAATACGGAACTTTACCTGATGTATATTTAGTGTATCTCCGTATGTAAGCGTACGGCGTTTGTAGCATGAAGGCTGCTGCGCATTTCTGTTTTGATGAGATTTTATAGCAACGACAAAACCAAGAAGAAGAAGTATTCAACCTCCAGGTGTGCACCGGAGAGAACTTGAATCCTATTTATTTGACGCTTCTCCTTTTACTAATAATTATATCCCAGGTGTGTACCTGAGAGAAGAAGAATAAAACTAACTCTTGTTGATTGCACCGCGCCTACCACTCGGTGCACACCTAGAGGTTGACTACTTCTTCTTCGAGTTGGCTTTGTCGTTGCTATAAAATCTAATCTAAACAGAAATGCGCAGCAGCTTTTATGCAGTAGACTCCGTACGCTTACATACGGAGATACACTGACATATACCTAAGGTAAAGTTCCGTATTACTTCCGTACTAGCCAGGCAGGGATCCTACACTACTTCTAGTAATAGGTGTGAGCTTCATGATGTACAGTAGTAGTAGTAGACGAACGGGCACATTGGACCAAGAATGGCCACCATCATGCATTGCACTGACATGATTGGTCAAATCGGAGAGCAGCGCAGATGCAACCTGTTGCTTGTGCGCTGCTGGTGGTGGTGGTGGTGGTGCACGTGTATGGTACTGTATCCCAACAACAGGCAGCATGGAATCTCCCTGGAGTATGTCAGGAACTTGATCAGGACTTCAGGACCCACTTAGTGACTACATTGCACATTACTCCATTAGGACACCACGGTCACACAGTCACACGGGAGCCTTCTCCCTGCGATTATGTAGCACAGCTTTCACAGCTTGCACACTGCATCATGTCCCACCAAACGTTACCCATTGGCATTGTCACTAGCCGAGATTACGTGCGTGTGCATGCCACCCGGTCTCGGAGTCATACACTTACTTAGCCTCTTAACCCATTGACTGCTGAGCCCGAATATATTCGGGATTCAGGATGACGCCAGGGCGCTGAGCCCGAATATACTCGGGCTGACAGGCTATCCTACCGTACTAAGCTCCGTGTTCCAGCGTAGGGTTGCAAGAGACCCCAGAGTCGAGCGGTACATTTCCGGCATTCAGTACGAGAGGTTGCGGGTACGAATCCCGCTTGGATACTTTTTTTTCTTCTTTTTCGTCCGGTGATTCAACTCAAATTGCCGACTTTTTCGTATTTTACGCAATTTGGATGAACTTACGTGTCGTATAGCATCTTGTTCCCCTTTCTAGGAACTATATCGAGTTGGTCAGCGTGATGATTATAGCCTTGGTCAACATTTCACAAGAGTTCAACAACCTAGTTTCTTAGACTATGAAGTTGTGGAGCTGTACATTGGCCATATTTTTAGCATTTTCTTCAGAGTCTCAGATGAAAGGCCCTGTAGCCCTCAATGGGTTAAGGACTGGTACAGGTGCGATTGTGGTTAACCCGGCGGCCTGGCAAGTGCCGGGACACAAAGCCTGGGAGAAGAGCCTCAGAAATCGTGCGACAAGAGAATAAAATGGATGCGTCGATCTGCGTGTATGACACATTATTGTGAGTTAGTCGAATAATACCTTATGTACCACTCTTGCCTAGCTAGCAGCTCATTGTTATCTTCTGGATAAACCAAGCTACAGTGTACATCTGGGTCGAATTCTCTTTCCCGCAGAAATAGACCGGAAACAGTTGTTGTTCGTGACAAAACTGAAGAAAGGCCCAACACAGGTCGCCAACATACGGAGTCTCGCTGAATGTAGGTGTTGCTGATCTCCTAGATCCTGTCCCTTGTAACTAACAGCCGCGTCACGTGATTGGACATGCGCAAGAATGGTGGAAGTAAGACTAACGCAGAACATGGATCTGGGCTTGAGCTGAACGTGGTTGACGATGAAGTCTGCCAGCTGACGCAGCAGGTAACTGACTTTCGGCGAAATCGCTTAGAGCGTCTTCGTGACTTGGACCTGTTCGTCTTGGACAATTCACTATGTATGAGCACAGTGGGCCAACTGCGTAGTCATACGTTGAAGGACAAGATCGCCATCTACGACCAGGTGAAGAAGTGTGGTATGACGCACATCATTGTGGCGTGCTTTGCCCATATGACTCGTGTGGATGACGACTTCTGTCAGTACCTGTTAGACAAGGGTGAGGACATGAGCAACCACTACTCGTTCTCCGAAGTCACAGAGGGCTTGTCGGGTGGACGTTATGACACAGAGCGAATCCCCGTAGCCTGTCTGAAGAATAAGAAGTATGGTGTGAGGAACACGATCTTTGAGATCGACTTGGCGAATGTAGACTGTGAGTGGGACACGAAGTGGACTATAGAGGACCAGTGTCAGCTGATGATGAAGTATTTCCGATGGACCAGACGTGAGGTGCACCCATCTGCCAAGCTCATGATTAACTTGCGAGACTTTGCCGCAGCCATGGCACAGGCACCAGGTCGCGTGCTTGAGGTTGTTCGATTTCTGGCTTGTCTGCCTACTGAAGAGCGTATATTTGGTATCGTCTATGAAGACCTTGGGGAATCACTTCCTGAGGAACTGGGCTTGTGGACAAAGAGCGTCAGAAAGGTGATGGACGCCTGCGGCTGGGAAGATGGACACTTGTTAGTTAATGTTCATGAACAGTGGGACTTCCAGACTGCATCCACTATGCGTTGTCTCCAGTATGGAGCGAATGGAGTATGGGCCAGCGTGTGTGAGGAGGGAGCAGCAGTTGGCCATGCCTCATCGACAGTGACCGTCATGAACTTGGTGAGACTGGGCAACACCAAAGTACTGGAGAACTATCAATGTGTGGAGATGAGAAGTGCAGCTAGAGAGGTGACTAGGATTACCACTGGCTCCTACCCTTCACCTAGACAAGTTCTATATGGTGAACGAGCCTTGGATATGGTGTTTGGCTTCGCAGTCACCGTCATGCGCCAGTTCGACATGGGCAAGTTCTTTGGTGTTCAACCAGAGAAGAGAATCACTACCCTGGCATCTCCAGAGATGATTCTGGAAAAGCTGGTCGAAAAGTTCGGTGATGATCCTCAGTTCACAGTCGACATCGCCAAGGCCATGAAGGAGACAATCCTGGATGATGTTCGATCCGGTCGCAAAGAGGAGTACATGAGCAAGTTTGGCTTGGCTGTCTTGTTCGACCGCTCGGGTGGACAGCTAACGGAGCAGATGAGAGACATCTTGGCTTCAGTGGGTATTGACAACGGAACTCACAAACGGCTTATTGCTGAAGTGAAGGAGCTGTGGGACACGTGGGATCAGAATGACGAGATCCAGGGTGATGATCGCTTGCAGTTTGATTCATTCTACCATGGGTTCATGGCACCGTACTTTGGCTGCTACCGCTGTACTACTACAAAGAAAGCATTGCGAGCACTTGATATGGACAGCAATGGCTTCGTGGATTGGGATGAGTTTTCCATCTACCTGAAGTGGGCCCTCTGCCAGTATCCAGAGGTGTGCAGTGCTGATGACCTGCTAGACATAACCTTCCAGAAGGGTCTCATTCCAGCCATGCGTGATGTACAGCTGACGGAGCAGGTCTCGCACAGTATGAGAGATAGCTTGCAGGTACAGCGCATCTTGGATAGCCGCTCGCCGATAATGGTGTGAGCGTATTTTTCCAGGAATGAGTAAGTCCCTGATGGGTGGGGGGGGGGCTGCTTTAGAATAGCCAATTCACTTCGAAGCATGGCGTCTAGGAAATTTCTCTCCTTGCTGCCAGTCCTCCCACACTGGGGGAGGACATGGACGCCCCCAGGCAGCTGTAGTCATTGTTAGTACTTGATCCAGGAAGCTCCACATTTTGGCATGTCCCGTCTACTGTGGTATCTTATGTCGTAGTGTGTATGACTTGAACTACTTGTATGCACGCGTGCATCCTGACTTGACTAATTGTCTATGTTTTCAGATTTAAATCTTTGCAGTTTTATACTTCTTGTCTTCTAATGAACAACGCATATCTTTGCTGCATAAGAACCTAACATGGTGCAGCTAGCAGGATGGCTGGAATGTCCATAGTAATTAGCTCACAACCTGAGAGTTCACAAACAGTAGAACGCCGACGTGTGGCACCACATGTCCTACTCGTGGAAATAGAGAAGGAATAGACTCGCTCTCAAAAGCTATTGGTTGATCAGCTCGCTGTTTTTCTCGACTTGTTTTGCTGTTTATGACTTATCCTCTAACGTTTTACCCCGTTGCGTTACTTGTGTACATGTATCATGTATGCACCGACTAACATTTCACCACACCCGGAACGAATTTTTTTATCACCTTTTGCATTTAGAGCTCAGATGGTGAGCCAAGGAAAAACTTTGTAACATGGAAAAATGTGGGCACAATAGTTGGTGAACTCGATCGCATAACTTTTGCATTTGTTAAAACTTAAAACTAAAGAGTCACTGTGAAGAAAAGGTTGGTGCGACTTCGACGATACGTGGGGAATTGTGTGTTGCTCCCTACATGGGAGCTTGCGCTATTCCGGCCGACTTGAATTCTCACTTGACTGACTCACGACTGCCATCCAGAGCACACGAGAAGTCCATCGAACCTTCCACTCGGCAAACCTGCAAGAAAGCACCACTCCCTGCTCAATACACAGTGTTTCGGGGAATTCACCCCTCATCAGTTAAGCTTGAGTAGCCTGAGGAAGATTGTGCCTGAAGAGCACCACTTATATAGTGCTCTCCACTGAGTCTCCAGGCATAATCATCACCAGGGATACAAACTTACAGAGACGCTCCGTTTCCAGCACGACAAACAACTCGTGAACACCAGATAGCAGCGTTAGTCAGTGTCGCTCACGGAGGTGCTGACCAAACGCTGAGGACCGTTGGCCATTCACAACGTTGTTGCCTCCGAACCACAATCGTCCGGCCCGCGGCCTACTCAAGCTCTCTCTCTATTTCTCTATCTCTCTCTCTCTTTCTGTCTCCCTCTTTCTGTCTCTGTTTCTCTCTCTGTGTCTGTGTGTGTGTGTGTCTCTCTCTGTCTGGCTCTCTCTCCCTCTCTGTCTCTGTCTGTCTGTCTCTCTCTCTCTCTCTCTCCCTCTCCCCCTCTCTCCCCCCCCCCCTCTCTCTTCTCTCTCTCTCTCTCTCTCTCTCTCTCTCTCTCTCTCTCTCTCTCTCTCTCTCTCTCTCTCTCTCTCTCTCTCTCTCTTTCTTGCTCTCTTTGCTTTCTTTGTCTTACCTGGTGCTTTTCAACAATTTCAAGTATTAACTTAAATGTAAAATCTGTAAACTGTGATAGGACGATGACGAGACCAGTTAAATTAATAACATGACAATGCGGCAATTCGAGGCAGCAAAGCAACACATCACAGGTGTGTTGGTGCTAGGTCTCAGGTCGTTGAATGTCTCAGTTTTGTGCCCTGTTATCGGATTTTTTGACTGCTTATTATCTTGTAAAACTGTCTCTAGAAAATAATTTAAAATTTTCCCTATCCGCGACCATCACACATTCATAATAATAAAATTATTAGATATAGAGCTACAAACAATTGTAGAGAGGTTTTGCATTCCGAAACTTCGGCTACAGATTCGCGGGAGCGAGGTCGAAAATGCACTACACTTGTAGGGCTGGCGTGGGCGCAAATGTTTCCTATCTCGTCATGGCTTTGCAGGCGTTGACGTCGCGACATCAGCATTATTATTATTATTATTATTATTAATTATTAAATATTTAATAGGGCATTCCCACAGGCCTAAGGCCTTCTTACGGGGTACCCTATATGTTTTTGTATGGATGAGCGGAAGTCTGATAGCGTGGAGCAAATACGAACAGAAGCAGGGAGCGAATTCCAGCGATCTGCACCTAAGAAGCTTAATGCGTGCAAGCCATAGCGGTTATTAGCCGGGGAAGAGCAAGAGACAGAGTAACCTGCGAGCGGGTGATTGACGCTGTGTGTGTGGCATTGACTCTAGTCACAAAACAGTCTGTTAAGAGCGGGCTGCACACCTTATGTAATGATCTAGTCAGCTACCTCTGATTGCTCCTCTCCATTGCCTGTCTACTCCCTTTCGCCTGGAGTGTCCTCACCATAATCTGTGGGCGGAAAAGACAAGGCGATATGCATACCGCCGTAACCGTTTGACTTTGCCATGGATTTGGTTCTTCTGAGGCAACGGAGAGGTGGTACAAATCCGCTCCTTAAGGTCGACTTTTGATGTTCAATAAATGAACGTCCAAAGCCGAACCGAATTTCGGAATGCATAACCGCTCATATACTGAACCGCTTTATCCGCAAATAATTGTCCTTTGCATTGATTGTGCATGTTGACGCTACAATACATGTCAATAATACACAGTATTACATGATCCGATATATCCAACAAGCACGACCAGCTCCTGCATAGTCACGAGACTGGTAGTGCAGGTGTCACTGTCAGCACGAAGCACATTATACAATCATGTACATCTCACATCCTCTTTGGTACTTCCTGCAGAGTAAACTACGTTCTATTATACGATGAGCAATAAAACAGGTTATTCTTCATGATGCAACAAGACTCACACACGAGCCGCATTGTGACATAATGGGTATCCCAGATCAACAGAACAGTTGTCTGATGATTGCTTCGGCAAGAAACTAACATTTCTCCACTTGGATCATCTCTCTTCGAAATGAACCGACACACAGTATCCAACTGCAGAGGTACATGTATCATCGCGGAAGATTCTCGTTCCGTGTGAACCAGCGTTCTCGAAGATACTAAATCGCAGTTCATCACTTTAAAGAGAGGTGGCGAGTTTTCTAGAACTGAAGGTCAGCCATGTTTGGTGCTGGGTAGACCTACATACAGGCAGCTGAGGATGATAGAGGTTTCACATGAAAGTTGCGCTGGCGCTTGTTTCGTCTGTCATGTCTGACTACAGACAGTACATGTGTATTTACAAAATGTAGCTGGATCTCTAGGCGGTGCCGTGCGACACCTGCGTACCGAGCCGACACTGGTCCTTGGTCCGAAAAATGGCGCTTGGCACTTGCGCGCGCTGATTTTCGCACGCCCCGGTCCATGAGAAGCATCGTTTAAGGCAAGTGTAGAGCTGGGAGTCGTACCCAACCCCCATAGTGAAGACCGATTTGGTCCCTCATAAGGACGTAGATTTCGCACTGCGGCTGCGCCTTTCGTCCTGGATCATCACGTGTGGCTGTGAGCAGTTGAGGTTCTTGTATAGAATAGAGTATGTTGCTTGCCTTTTCAACCCTGTAGAGAAATCAGTTGAAGAAGACAGATAGGATATTGACGGCTCGTCTCCGAAATAGATTGACCTCCTTAGCTTGGTTTTGGTGAGCTGCTATCGACGTGGATATCATGCAGTCCGTGTGGATACCGGTACGTACACTCTTGCCTCCCTCTCTTGTCTTTTCTTGTCCGTAGTTTGGTCTCCTACTCTCTGGCCCTCAATGCGTGGCCCAAAAAATGTCTGGTCATTCAATTCCTTTCAAAGTTCATGTGATGGTTGCTCTTGCGCCATGAGAACAGCCGGCCCTCTTCGCAAGGGGCCTACTTTTGTAAACGTGCTTCTGTGTTCTGTAAAAACGAATAACCTTTGAGCTTGGGGCCCTGTCGTAGAATGTAGAAACTTGTTTTTCCGTCGTATATCACGCATGCGCATTTTGGACAGTTCGACTTTAGTTTGTACTATTGTAGAGCTCTGCAAAAAGTTGCACTTGTATTTTCCAGATTGGCCCACTTGCACTTGTATTTTCCAGATTGGCCCACTAGGCCACTTGGCAGATTTTCAGAGATAAACACTAGTACCGAATGGCGACACCTTTGTCGTCCTCTGGTTTACATCTCCCTTGAGTTATTCTCCTTCGTTGTCGAAATCCAAGTTGATAGTCGTTCAGTTTGCCGTGTGTTTCGTCCCTGGTGAGAAGAGATACGAGGAGTCGAATTCTCGCCCGTCGCTTACGTTTTCCTTGTCTCGCTGATATTTTGGTTGAACATGGTATAGTTTCGTGCCGTTGAAATGATCAACGGTTTCGCTACCTTTTCTTCTGCAACGCAGCCACTTGCACAATTAGAAAACTTCACTTCTCAACTCCAAAAACGGTCTCTTCACTGCGATTCAAATTCAAATTAAGATTTACATTGCACCAAATTTTCAGAGGTCAGCCTCCTAGCCTAGTGACAGTTCTTATTCTCATGTACATACAGTCTATGCACAGTTGAGTCACCGTGTACTGTATACATTGGTATGCTGTACTTGGTAAAATTCTAGCTTGATCGTTCTTTGGCGCTCCGTTCTTCGGTGCCCGACCGAGCACCGCACCCCAGCCAAATACTACCAAGAGTACATAGCCGCAAGAGTATGCAAATTTGCATATGGGGTCTGGCGCGCTGGCTGCATTAGGTAGCCACAAACTGTGGACCATTGCGTCATTATTGATCTGCTACGGTTTCCTGCTTCCAAATCCGCTTCCCTAGGAGACTTTGGAATGTTTTGTACGTGATGCGGCACGCACGGGCATAGTCTTTGAGCTTGCCGCATTGCACGTGAAATCGTTGAGGCTAAACCGTAGGAAAAGTCAAATCCAGGCAGCTGGATTGTCATTTGATTATGTGATACAGGCAGCGCGCCGCGCAGGGCACTCATAGCTCTGAGAACCGAGTTGCACACTCTTGGGGTTTATGTACTCTTGATACATGTACAGTCGTCCCTCTCTAATCCGGCACTTGTTTATCCGGAACCCTTGCCAACCGGCGCACTTTCTGACGAAACCGATTTTTTTCGTTCAATTCCTACATCTTAATCCGGCACTTGAATTCCGCCTCCGGCAGTGACTTTTTGAAACGAATCGCTCAAACTGCACGTAGTTTGATTTCATAATCCGGCAGTCGTAAATCGCGTACCGTACAGGTGCACTCCTTGCCAGGCCAGGCTAGGCCAGTCTGGTCAATGTTGTCCAGGAGACAACGGCTAAGCAGTCAACCATACTTTCTTATTTTAGCAAGGAGTAGTGTCCTGCCAATTTTCAGGTGTGTGCGTGTGTGTGTGCAAGAGTACATGTGAACATGTTCTCGGTTTTCTTTATCACTTTATCACTGTGTATATTCCTGGAGAAAAGTTGAGAATATAAAGCCGTGCACCAAATACTTGGGTCGACACCGAAAAACCCTGCGTTTTGACGTATGATACATGCATGCAATTGGGTAGGGTCGGGTCAGAGGGCAGGATTTCTTAATCCAGCACCCTCGTTAATCCAGCAGAAAACGCCGTAGCAAAAGGTGCCAGATTAGAGAGGGGCGACTGTACTACAATGTAGGTGGGAAGAAATCAAAGAATTCCTACAGAGAAGATAACACCACGCATACGACGCCTGAGGCAACACCGGATCGATTTGAAAGAAACTGGCGTCATTGGCATTGGCAGCGGAAGGCAAGAACAAGGTGCTACTACATACTGCACAGCTGCCGTACCACAACCTACAACATGAGCTCGTGCATAAATGCATGGAGCAATAATGGAAGCGCTTACCATCCACCCATGGTATTAGATAAACCTTGTTTTGTTGAAACATGGTGTGTTGGTTGACAGCATGTTACAAGGTGGAGACCACCGTGTTGGGAAACAGTGATCTTACTGCGTACTTGAATTGACACGTGTTCATGTGCGTGTAAACAGACCCACACAGGCGTGCATGCAAACACATACATGCACAAACACACACATACATGCACAAACATACACATCCATGCCCAAACACACACATCCATGCACAAGCACACACATGCATGCATATACGGTCATTGGGGTGCTGTAAAATGCACAGCCACACCATTCACACCCCCCCCCCCCCCCCCCCCTCCTCTGCCACCACCCGACATACACACACACACACACACACACACACACACACACACACACACACACACACACCTCAGACCTCAGACATGCCCATCGCGGGAGCGATGATAGAGAACAGCTATGTTAGACATAGCAACTTGTGCTGGGATTACACCATTCAACAGCTTGCAAGGCTGATGAATTGACCGCCACTATTTTTAGCCTGGTATCCACCACACAGCTGTTTGAAGTGACTTTTTCTGGCCAATGAATCCCTATTTTTCATTTTTCCATTTTTTTCTTTTTTTTCTTTTTATACACACACACCACACCACATACTCCGGCATACACTAGCTGTTGGTAACCACCCAGGAGAATGAAAGAAAAGTCAGGAAGTGTCTGAGAAAGAGAAGAAAGACGTGTGTGACCATAATCGTCGGGAATCGAACCCGCAACCTATCGATTGGAAATCACTGCACATACCACTGCACCATATGGGACACACACACACACACACACACACACACACACACACACACACACACACACACACACACACACACACACACACAATGAATGAGTGCATCCAACTATTCATGCACGAGCCATGATGTTTGCATTCGTAACGGTTAACAAAAGCCAGTGAGGTAAAGAATGTGCACTTGTAGTTGGGTGGTAGCTGCCGCAACAAATGGATCATTGGCTAAATAATATTGTAGCAGTCCTAAAACAAGATCAACAAGATAGAAGCCTCCCATGCAAACTGCTCCAGATAAGTGTACTACTTCTTTTAAGTAGCAACCTTGTGTAGCCCCAATGATTAATTTTCTCTGCTCTCTTCTGCTTCATTTCCGGCTCCATTTCATTTGTAGGGTTGTGTTGGACGAAAGCCCACTTGACTGCCTTCCAGCAAATGGATGTCAAATGTAAGCAAAACCTGCACATCATTTCAAGCTAAGCTAGGGCCACCCCAGTCAGAGAAAAGAGGCAATCCAGGAGAGAGGTTAATCTGCACGTTATTTTGGACGTGACATGCAATTTCAGGTCATTAATTAGCATACAAAATGCCAAATTTTGTGGTGAGATACAGCTCTCTTGCGTTGTTTTCCAACGCGCGGGCCAAATAACGTGAGCGGAACTCGTGTCGCGTCAAAAATAATGTGCAGCTTAACCTCTCTATGGTTGGGAGCTGGAAGTGCCTGATATACTTTAACATGGTGTTATCTACACATCAATATTCATAGAGTGCAGTGCATACACACGCACCGAGGAGTGTGGCACCATATAGATATTCTATCACATACAGTACAGGTATCATCTCTCATGCCTTCCTGTTGCGTGCAAAACATGAACACTGTTAACTGCCTAATGTCCGCACTGTATTAATGTTCGCCATTTTCGCGAGAAGGCCACAACGTGAATATTAACCATCGTGAAATACTGTAAAAGCTCGTATTAAAATGCCCACTCAGTATAACTCCCACCGCCCGTTTACATGGCCAGGTGCCCAGTGTCAACACTCGTGTCCCGTTTTCTAGACCACCTCCGTGTAAACGCCCATGGGCAAAAGCACAGGTCCATTGTACAGTGTAGTGCATGCACTGATAGCTCCATGTGTATGTACGCTACTGTAGTACAGGTAGACTCCCTTACTCCCTTTAATTCGAATCTCAAATTGCCAGGCCCCAACTTCGAATTATCCGTAAGGGGCCGTCCACAAATATCGATATTTTTTTAGAGAAGATATTCGTTCGTTTGCGGGGGGGGGGGGGGGGGGGGAGGGGGTTTGGGCCCTGTTCGTCTCGTCTTTGAGAAAAAATATCGAACTCTATCTATGGACGTGCACTGTTCGAACATGTACAGTTTATGACCTACACAAAGTGAAAGTCAACCTCGTGAACATAGCATGGCAAGGTTGTGCGACCGTGGCAATGTCAACCTAGGTGTATGGTGAAATTAGAGTTGCAGCTGGTCACGTTTCATGAGGAAAATGCACTTCATTAAAAAATATCGATCCTTTGCTTAAACATGTGTATGTTCGTTTTGAGGGGGGGGGGGGGGGGGAGGGGATCTGGGAATAAATGAACAAATATCGTCTTGAAAAAAATATCGATATTTACGAACGACCCCTAGCTTCTAATTATCCAAAATGCAGTACCATGTACGGATATGTATGTCAAAATGCTCGAAATTGCATGCCTGTTATTTTTGCACATTTATTTGCAACAACGAAATCAGTTCATTTCATTAAAAAAGGTACAGTGGTCCCTCTATAATCCGGCACCATTTGTGCCACGAAAATCTGCTGGATTAGGGAGGGTGCTGGATTAACAAATCTGATTTACTGCTGCAATGTGCATGAAGAGGATATTTTGGCTACTGAAAATTGTGCTGGTTTATCGAGGGTGCTGGATTATAAAGTGCCGGATTAGAGAGGGACGACTGTAGCGTACACATGAAAAACTCGAAAAAATTGAAAGTTGTTTGATCTGGTCGAGAAATAGCTCAAACGAAAGGTGTTGATCCGTAGATTACGCGTGTAAAAATTTTTTTGATTACGACCAACGAAACAGGAGATACGCGCTCTAGAAGATTGCAATTAAATTTGGATTTTTGAAAATTTGGAGTACGCATCGGTGATTTTTCGCAATCGGAAATCCACCAATTTCGCTGTTTCCTGTGATTCTCAGCCCGGTTTGTTGGCAAATTCTGATAACACCAAGCTTCCAGCACTCACTGGTGATGGTTTGGTCACGAGGTGTAGCCGCCTACGCGTGCGCGTACGCGACCAGCAGGCCAGCGGAGCTTGGGCAAAAAATATGTGTTTTTTTTGTGAAATTTGTGACAATTACCTTGTCATAATTGCTGTCAGGAGCTGCTGGAGACGATAGGCAATGCAAAGCGACGTTCTAGAACACCCAAGAGAGTATTTCACGGCAATCAATTTGGTCGTGAAGGTAGTGCAAGTGCGCCGGAAGAGCAGGCCGTCGCGGATGATGAAGAAGAGGCGATCGCCACTAGAAGCAGCAATTCTGAGAAATATTTTTTAATTGCAAGATTTGAGTTTTTCGACCTGGAATGTGGACATAGACAGCAGCTCCGAGTCAGAGAGCGATGCCGGTGACTCTGATCACAGATAAACTGGCCCAGCAGGTCCAAGTGATGGCTTCTCTGGCGTTGGGTATCGCTTTGTGAGCTTGGGCCTCCTGCTCGCAGCCATTGCACTTGTTTGTGTGTGTAAGTCATGCAAGAGTGGCAATGTGATTGTGAAGGAGGGAAAACGCAGTGGCCTGGCTGCGACAATCACCTTCTCATGTTCAGAGTGCCCTGCTGAAGTTTCTTTGTCCATGTCGCCCAAGCTCCCAGGATCTCTTTATGAGATAAATCGCAGTGTTCGCAATGCGCATGATTGGCCGTGTTCGTCAAGCACGGGTAAAATTATGTGCAGTGCTCAATATGCCAACGCCAATGAGTCGAAGCAGTTTCTCTGGCCACCAGAATGCTCTATATTCTGAAGTAGAGGTGTTTGCTGAGAAAAGCATGGATGGTGCTAGCAGTGCTGTGCAAGATGCTGTCGGCGGTGATATGGCTGTTTCAGCGGATGGTACCTGGATGCGCCGCGGCTTTTCCTCACTCTATCGTGCTATGTCCGTTACTGCATGGGAGACTGGCCAAGTCGCTAGGTGACGGCAAATCCGAGTACAGGTCGTCCCTCGTTAATACATAATCTCTGGGACTTGACAAATGTTATGTATTATCGGGGTTTATGTACTAAACGAAAGTGTACATAACTTGCTTGTGTACCGGAATTTTTCACTTTTTTCAACTTTTCTGAGTGTTTCTTGCTACCTCGACTAGGCAGCGAGATATTCTTGATTCCCTCGATATAACATAAAATTATGTTATAACGGTCACAGTTAGCGAAGATTCTACAGTTTACATGATACATGCCCAGCCGTGCCTGTACAGTCACTCGGAAAAAAACAGAGCTTTGTCCGTTTGTGATGTGCGCTCTGGTTTCTGAGTTCATTGCGTCCACAAGTAGAAACTAGAACACGATGTGCCTCCACTGGAAGGCCAAAAGACCGACAAATTATGTACTATTGAGGTAGATGACATGCGGGTACGGAGAAATGTTATGTACTAACGGGGTTTATGTACTAACGAATTATGTACTAACCGACAAAATTTGTATGGAAGTGACCACATTTCGTCCGGGACTTGAGATTTCTTATGTATTAACGGGGTTTATGTACTAACCGGACTCGTATTAACGGGGGACGACCTGTATCAGCGGTAGTGGACGCCTGACAAACAAGCTCATCATTGACTCCTTGCAGAACCGGTATGGGAAGGTGATAAGAGAGAATAGTGGTGACTACTGTGCTATGTGGAAAGCTATGTGTGCCTCGCTTTGTCATCGTGCATCCACTGATGAGAATCCCCGTCATGAGTTCTGCCCAAATGATAGCTGCTGTGGCTACCACAAAGCTGCTGCTGACAAGCCTTACGAACACCACAACCCTATTCCAAAGCCTATCTACAAACTGATGGTGCCAGTGTATTGTGACCTTGCCGACAACCAGCTGCTGCTGAAGTGCGAGAAGGGTGCGACACAGAATCGCAATGAGTGTTTTAACAAGCTGGTATGGTCATATTTGCCTAAAACGGAGTTTGCTGGTGCATGTGTTGTCAACATTGCTGTTTACCTGGCTGTGATTCATTTCAACCATGGCATTGGTACTTTCGAGCACATCCTTTGCGAAATGAATTGCCCTGTTGGAGACTGCACCCGTCCAGCCTTCTCCGATCTCGATGTTTCACGCATGGAGAAGAGCCTTGCAAAGTGCAGTGCAGCAGCAAAGTCAAGGAGAAAGAGGCTCAGGAGGATCAAGAAGGGCTTGGAAGATGAAACTGTGGAGACTGAGGAGCCAACTTTTGGGTCTGGTATGTTTTAGTGTGACTGGCAGCTACCAATATGCAGGAAAACTGGCCAATTTTGATAGCTAATTTTCTCCATTTTTAGCTGCTTTTGGACTCTTCCGTGCAGCGTATCTCTATGGATATTGTTATTCTGTATGTACATAGTACCGTATTTCCGCAAATAAAAGGCCGTCCTCGTTTACAACGCCTTCCTCGTATACAAGGCCGGGGCAGGGGGCGATTGAAAAAATAAAAGACCGTCTCCGATTAGAAGACCGGGCCTACTAAATGAGTCTTTGTTCTTGTGTTAAAAATAGAAGACCGTGCTCAAACTGTGGGAAAAAATAGAAGACCGTGCTCAAACTGTGTAGAAGAAAATGGAAGAACGGGGATAAAACTGTGTGGCGAGAAAAAGAAGACCGGGGTCAAACTAGGTTGAAAGAATAAAAGACCATCCTCGAATACAAGACCGTCCTCGATTATAAGGCCAGGTTAGGACGAGGTTGAAAAAATAGTAGACCGGCCTACTATTTGTGGAAATACGGTATGTATTTTTGATTCCTTGCTGGATTGTCCGGGGCACTAACCTCTCTCCTGTTGACTAGCTGATACTTGGATTGTTTTCTGCCTGCTTCTTGAATTGCTGGTGTTGCGCATTTTACTCCCGTATGAATTTTTGGCCTCTGGTGAGATTCATGGAATTTCTCATGGTGTTCTTAGGTTAGTGCCCTCCGAAGTGGACTATAGAACATCAATACATGAGAATTGGTATCATTTCCAATGCAATGTGTTCTGTATGGTGCACGCCGTGCCAGATTTTGTAAAGATCGGAAGGCCACACTGGTCAAGTCTAGCCACAGGCAGGGTCACACTTCTGGTCTAGTTTTGTCGTGGCATTGTATTTGTGCTGTCTAAAGAAAGAGTACAGAAAATTTCATTAGAATTCTTTGATGGATCTCGAAGTTATAAAGGAATCAATACAGATGTATGCGTTAATTAGTATACCATGTGTACGCTACCAAAGTTAAATTAAAACACTGGATGGACACAAAGTCATTGGACATTATTTTCATCTTCTATGAAGTTCTAGTGAAGCAATTTTCAATCGCTGCAGCTATCCTGAAACATTTTCGATGGAAAAGAACAGCGCTGCCTTCACTGCGTCATGAAAGCCCGTCGAAGAGCAGCACGTCGTTCTGAATAACGGAAGTGGAGCATAGGCATAGACAATAATTTGTACGATTTCCAGTTGTTGCTCAGTCCCAAACTTCTTTGCGCATGAGCTGGCGCGGCATGACAAGCCACTGAGATCCGCGAAGGGAGCCAGCCACCTGGAAGAAGTCGTCTTCAATAAAATCTTGCAACTTTGCCTTGCACAGGCTTCAATCAAATGTTGAGAGAAGGTGGGTTTCTTCAACGCTATTGTCGATCCTGGAGCGGACCAGGGATCGACTTTTGAGTTACTCTTGGCTAGAGAAGGAGAAAAAATGAACTTCGAATTAGGAGTAGAGCAACTCCATCTCATTTCGAAATACGCCCTCGAAGGACATACATGTAGTCACTGTACTGTAAACTGCTCAGTTCTGTACGAAGACAGTTCTGTATAAAGACAGTTCTGTATGAAGACAGAGTTCAAATTATCCAGCGGGCGCACTTTTGGTACTTCGAATTATGCATTCGAATTTGACTTGAAGTGACTTGCAGAAGATCGGTACGACGAAAAAGTTCGAATTACACGGAATGTTCGAATTATACCGTATTCGAATTAGAGGGAGTCTACCTGTATATTCAGCAGGCTTTAAACTAATCCAAGGCCCTCGACGCGTCATCAAAGAGTGGTAAAATTACGATTGAGCGGGCTTTAGAAAGGGGAAGTATACCCTAAAATCAAATTTTCACCAGTTGTAGTCTTCGGGGTGCTGAGTCGAATGGTCTTGGTCCGAGGAAGCTGAGACGCTCCCTTCCTCCTTTATTCCCAATCGAACTCGCGCACTTCCACCGAAACTGGGTGACTGCGCCCTACTAGATAGGGATTTGTATGGAAAAGTCACTAAAAACGCCGTTTTGTTCTTATAAAAGCGCGGATGACCGCGATTGGTCCATATGCTGTAGTCTTTTGGCCGCTGAGTCGACTGGTTTTGGTTCGAAAAGGCTGCGATGCAGCATTCGGCCCTTATTTCCAATCGAACACGGTTGAATAAGCGGTCACGTGCTCATTTACAGCCTGTTTGGGCCCGTTTATGTCACTCGAGTTGACCTTTGAACCAGGGAGTCGTAAAAGCCTCTTACGACTCCCTGCTTTGAGCACGCGTGTTGTTGTTGTTGTTGTTGTTGTTGTTGTTGTTGTTGTTGTTGTTGTTGTTGTTGTTGTTGTTGTTCTTAACCAGAGGGGAACGCCCTAAAGCCCGATTCATTCTTCATGCTGCATATGGGAATGCTGTGCAATGCTGGTTGAGGTGAAACATTGACTTGGCTTCAACTTGTGTGTGCTCTGCAAAACCTTTCCTAAACCCAAAGTGAATTATGAATCGGACTTGAGCCGCAGTCGGTATTCATGCTTGCCAGATGCCAGGTACGAAAACGGCATACTAAGTAGATAATACTGGGTGTTGCGGGAGTATGAAGTGAAAGGATGTGGTTGGGAGGGGGGGGGGGGGGGGGCATATTCATGATGTATTTATTGGTTAAAAGATGTGATGAACTCAAAATACCGTAGAATCCCACGGATAAGCCTACCCGCGTATAAGCCCATGCTCGCGCATACCGGTAAGCCCAGGCCAAGTTCGAACATAGCGAAGCTTCGTCGTACAAGCCTGTGGGCCTAGGTCGTATACCAGTAGTTCTACCATGTACATAGTACATAGTACATGTATTTTGTTGTACATTTCAACATTCAATCATTCACAAATTGATTATGAGTTGAGTTTGAGTTGATTTCCCTGATCACCACCTGGTCAAAACAATAACATCAATGTTTTATTGCTTTTGTGTTCAATTATTTTCAAAACGGTTTTGATTTGATTACCCCAATCACTTTTAGTTTGATGATATGCATGTTGACTTGCCCGTACAAGTGGCTTTTTCCTATGATGATGATGATGATGTTGATGCTGTTGATGCTGACGTTTTCTGCTACTGTCGTTGTTGTTGCTGTTGGTGAAATGCAGGGAGTGCTGGTAACAATATTGACTGGTGATGGCGGATGCATCTAGCAGCAATGCCAGTAACACTAGCAGTAGCGCTAAGTCATCATCAGCGCCGACCAGCTCATCAAGTGGCCGTTCCTTGCGCCAAACAGTTGCGTCCTTTTTCTCTAAAAAGCCGTCCCTGACGGGAAAGGCAAACCTAGGCGGAGGCCCGAGTACAAAGGACACCAAAACCTCCTCCAGGGCAGTACCGGTGAAGCCAAGGCGGCTTTCTTGTGCCGACTTGAAAACCACAGAACCAATTCCCGTCAAGCGTCCCGCTCGCCACTCTATTGCTGGCGAAGCGCCAGAGAACATTCCTTCTCTCCGGTCTTTCCCTAGCCACTCGGCTCCCACGGCTCCCACGGCTCCTGCAATTCCACCACGCCGCGCCAGCATGCGAAGGCCAGAGGGAGCAACACGAAAGTCCAGTGCACAATTCAGTCGCCCAGGTCCTGCCATTGCCCATCGTCGCTCTGCCACGGCTCCGACGTTTTATGTATGTGAATCAGCCAACTCAGATTATGCAGAAATTAAGTTAATGTTTTAGAAAGGCCGTGTACCCGACCTGCCAATGGCACGTCCCAGGTAAGGGTCTTGGCCACTTTTCAACTCTTTCAATAGTATAGTTTTGACCCCCTGCACACACACACACACACACACGCACACGCACACACACACACACACACACCCTCTCTCACACACACACACACACACATACACACACACACACACACACACACACACACACACATGTGTATATTTGTGTGTGTGCAAGTACTCTCTCTCTCCCCCCCCCCCAAACATAATCTGTCTCCATTGCTATTCTATACCTTTTTTGCTGCTCGTTCTACTTACCTCCAGTTTTACACACTTGTCTGTAAAATACATAAAAAAAATATCCCATGTCCCTTTCTCTGCCATGAAGCCTTTTTGTGAGTAACAAACATGTATCACCGCATGATAGTTACAGTTTTGTCACTGCAGGGAAGCATGCATAGTTTTTTTTGCACGCATTTGAAGCTCTCTCTATCTCCCCATATCTCTCTCCGAACAATCATACAACTACAATATACCGGTATTTTGTGCCATCATGTTTGGAACTGATAGTGTACATCATTATCGCTATGCGGTAGTACGTGTATCGTGCACCTTATTTTTCTTTACCAAAAAACATATTATATGATATTCTTGCATATACATACTGATATAACAAATACAACACAGTCTGTTTGTGAGTCGGAGTATGTACACCGTTGCATGCCACACACACAAATACACACACACACACACACACACACACACACACACACACACACACTTGTACTTGTTGTACTTGTTGCTCACTGCCAAAACTGGTTACGTGGGTCTCCCCGGGAGAGGGGAGAGAGATTCAAAAGGAATGTTGGAAAGATGACTCAATTGGCTATTGAACCGCCCAACGGACGACACCCCCTGAAATCCCCAAAACTCTGGGTGGACTTGAAAATGATCCCACTTATGGGCTCACCACACCACACACACACACACACACACACACACACACACACACACACACACACACACACACACACACACACCCCTTGAACGCCCATTGCCGTAGCAATGATACTTGATAGCGATGGCTTCCTCACGCTGAGGCTCTAAACCCTCTGATCACCCCACCACCAATATTCAGCTTACCCCACTTCCCACCAAGAACATGCTCAACCCATTAGCCGCTGTATTCACATCTTCCAACGTAGGCAAACCTAGGGGGCACACTATGCCAGATCTGTTAACAGCCAAGCCTACCCGTCCACATCTATGTAACATCCCCCCTACGCCGCTTTCCTTCACTACTGTACATACTCCGAAGTTGGTCTTCGAGTCGGCCAACTTAACTGCCAAAGCGCCGCGGTGAGCAAGCTACCAGTGATTGAGCAACTTTTGGTGGATCACAACTTAGACATACTATTTCTCAGTGAAACTTGGTTCCGTCATTCACTGCTAGATGCCGTCCTGACGCTAGATGGCTACCCTCTTTAGACGAGATAGGCATAATGTAGTATATTCCTCAATGGGGGAGGGGAAGCAGCCTTGACCCATTCTTTTCATTCTCTCTCTATTGCCCTTCCTCGCACCATATCATCTGATGTCACTACTGATGTGCTCCTATTTGCCGATGACACTACTCTTGGGAGAGCAGCCGGAGGACCTAACCAACAACAAAATGGTCCACCCCCTCCAGGCCGCCACTGATGGCGTTCTGCAGTGGGCTGATTCAGTCGGAGGGTGCTTCAACCCTTTGAAATCTTGCACCATGCAGTTCTCTCCCCGAAGTCGTGCAGAGTGTGCCCACCCTACTCATCTGACTCCTCACCTGAGAATGCAGGGAGATGACGTGTCTGATGTAACGACTCACCGACATCTTGGAGTCATCTTGGACTCTAACCTCGACTTCACCAGCCACGTCGCCACCATCACGACAAAATTCCGCCAGCGAGTGGTCCTGCTGATCCACATGACCAAGCGTATCACCCCAGCCGTAGCCAGCCGCTTGTACACTGGATATGTTCGACCTGTGGTTGAATACGCCTCATCCCTCTGGCAATTTCAACTCTCCAGTGCTCAGGCTACTACCCTTGAACGGCTACGGGCAAGAGTGGCACGTGTGATCAAACGGAGCCGAAAGTCTCACTTTTCGCGCACCTCCAGTGGCCCAGCCTCGCATGGCGAAGACACATTCAGTGCCTTCTTGAGCTCCATCACCTTATCAATAGCCATGCAGAAGACGACCCTGGAGGACCTAGGCTACACAGTATCAAACAGCGCCAGGCGACCCCAACATCTACTCCCGCCTGCTAAAGCCAGCACACACACCCGTGCCACCTTTCTCTTTGTCACCACTGCCACATGGAACTCCCTCCCGGCTGCCATTCGTACTGTATCCAGCCCAACATGTTTTGCAGCTCTTGTCCGCACACACGTTGCTATCACCCGTTATGAGCCCTCTGGTTTCATTCCACGTAGAGTAGCGATGTCATTCAGCACTGTGTTATATTACTATCTCCTATTATTTCTCTCCTCAGCTTCTTCTTCCTAAGCTGTTGACGGAGACTCCCTCGATTTAGGCTAAGGCCTGTGGAGAATCCATAAACACAAAACCAGAAATCTGCAGTATGGCGCATGTCACTTGAGGTCACCAGGACGACGGAACACTCTGTCACAGCGGTGGTTGGGGCACGGGTTGTCTGGGGCTTCCTTCTCGACCCTCTAGCCTCTAGGCTAGCTCTGTCGACAACACTGACACCAGGTGGATCTCTCCTGCGCTGTGTTATACCAGTCCGCTTCAGCCTTCAGGTAAACCGATGACAGTAAAGTCCGAGGACAGAACATCCCGCTAGCGCTTCTTGGGACCATGTTGCGGGCGTTTGCAGGGCAGTTCGCCGAACAGCATCTGCTTGGGCAGCCGGGTCTCCTTCATTCGTGCAACATGACCAAGCCACCGCAACTTGTAGGCCCCGGCGGATAATGCTCGGATTCTGCTCGCATTCTGCTCCAAAATAGCTCTGATAATGCTTGAATTCTGCTTCGGAAAAAATGGAAATTATTCAAATAGTGTGCATAGATTACTAATGTTGCAGATTGATAACAGCATACATGTATTTTGCAGCATAAGTCGTGTTCTACGAAACAAAGAAAAATACAAGAAGCTCAGAATTATTATTACTCAGCAGGCAAAGGCGCGGTAGTACTACTACTAGTCACGAGGGCTTTGAATTCTCACGAAAGTCCCATATTTCGCATTAACGTACATGTATAATACCGGTAATCACATTTTTTCCTTCAGCACCGGTGTAACGGCGGTGTTACTTCTCTTTGGGGTTTTTTAAATTTATTAATAAAAGTCCATTTCTGCTGTTTTTGTTCATTAGTTCAACGATGATTCGTGACGGGTGTTGAACGAAAACTAGAGTGTAACTTGTTCGTATCTTTCTATACGGTTGAAAATGGCAGAGCCCCGGTCTTGCGACCATTTCAAATGGTCGGTTGAAAATGGCAGAGCCCCGGTCTTGCGACCATTTCAAATGGTCGCAAGACCGGGGCTCTGCCAACCGTGGATGGTTGCAGCAAGGAGCGCTGTTTTCAACACAGTCAGTGCGTCCTTCGCATTGCACTAGTAACATGCTGTCAACCTAACATTGCATTTTCATCCATTGTGTTTCTTTTGAAGAAGAGGTGGTGCGACTTCGGCGATAACTGGGGAATTGTGTTGCTCCCTACATGGCAGCTCGCGCTTTTCCTGCCGACTTGAGTTCTCACCTGACTGACTCACGACTGGCATCCAGAGCACACGAGAAGTCCATCGAACCGTCCACTATGAGCATGTACATGTATGTGTTTCTCTTGCCCGTTAAAGAGGCTTCATTCACGTCAGCCTAACATCGTGTTTTCCACCAACCAAGCTTGGCTTACCCAACACGGTTGACCTGGTTGACAGCAAGGAGCTGTGCATGCCGAAAACAGATTCCTCCTGAAGCCTAGTGCCAGTTGAGTATTACAACTTAGTATATTCAAGACCGAGGTTCTGCCAACCGAATGCGATGTCACAGTTCCCACCTTTCACTTTTAAAGTCACTGCATGCATTTAGCACAAATCACAACCCTCTCGCATTTAGAAAAGCGATCCTGTCAGCTTTTCTATTATTGTGTTCACATGGCAGAAAAAACGACATCGCTATGCTACGTAAGTTTCTACGTAAGGTGCTCGGTATTTCACTTAGGCTACGTAAGTCTCTACGTAACGTGCTCGGTATTAGATCTACCAACGCGTGGTAGCCGAGTGCTGTGCACGTGCACGGCAGACATTGTGTTCAGTGCACATGCATGCAGTCCGCGGATCCGTGTTCGGATGTGCATGCGCGAGGAACTTCCTTCTTTGGAACTGCTTCTTGCATGAGCTGTTTCGGATATTTCGTCTCATGGCCTGGCTTATTTCGTTTCGGCGCTGCTGAGACCTCCTTTCGCGGAATATTACTCAATGACAGGTGAGTTGACCAGTTGCCTTTGATTCATTTGCTTGTGTTGACTCTTTCATTCAGGAAAAGTGTGCTGATTTTGGGGCGGAATGCAATAAATAATGGAAAAGTTGACAGGATCTCTTTTCTAAATTTTGCTTTTCTGCTGCCGAGCTGCGAGGCCTCCTTTTACGGAATACTCGATGACAGATGATCTCTAAGTTTACCGGTTTCCTTCGATTCATTTGCTTATGTTCACCTTCATTTACGGAAACGTGTGCTGATTTTATTCGGATTTAAATCCATTTTTATCTCTTTGCCCTTGTCTACAGTGTGCGAGGAACGCGAGTTCAACTTCTTGACGGTAAGGCTTATGTTAGATGTGTTGTCGAAATACTCATATTCATTGTACATTGGTACGTTACAAGTAAGGCACTGGTCAGTGGCATACTATCGTTGGCAGTTCCCAATCTGGAGGGAAAGGTTCAAGTACCAATTGACCGAGTTTGAAAAATAAATTCGCATATCAGGGGAAATCTCTATTGTGGAGAGGTTCAGTAACTTGTTTGTTTCATACGAAACAAGCCAATGGGTGCAGTCCCGTCTCGTGAAAATCTCGTTTGCGCGGGCCAAGTGCACGTACGCCATGACCCGATCTCACGAAATTTCCTACGACAGTTCATTTCGCGTTCCCTGCAAGTTTCGCGTCCAAAGGTGCGAAGTTTCGCACTTCATGATGTAGAGCGAAAGTTTGTACGCATTTTCGTTTGGCAGAATCTCTCTAGTGACTCAATTGTTTCATACGAGACGAGTCAATGAGTCGGTGTGGCTTAGAATCTTTCGCTGTAGAAGAAATCTATTGGTATGTCTATTGGAGAAATAATTGTATTCACTGGTTATAAAATAGGTTAAGACAAACTCACAGAATAAATACCATCGGTCCCTTGGTGTTCGTCCTAAAGAGGTTCGACTGGATATCATTCATACTCACCAAAAGATATGTAAGATTTTATCATTGTGGAGTGCCTTGTTTATCTCTCAGTACCTCCAACCATAGCCTTGCCCCTTTTCTCCTCAGGATCAGTGTAGTTGTTGGAACGAGGTTTTGGACTCAGCAATGTATTCGTTTACATTTTAATACATGTTTATTGTTCCTCCTTTGCTGTGTTGTTTTAGACAATCGTGGACTAACAGTTTGAAGTCATTGAACTACTTCCAAAAGTTGTATCGACATCAACAGGATTACGATTTCAGTTTCAATATGATGCTGGATGACCTTATCACGATAACCCATAACTATAAACCATTATAAACACAGAATCAACAAAAACATCTGCGACACGCACCTGGCGCATGGCTACATTTCTCAAATAAATCTGATTGAGGGTGGATAAATCTGAAATATCTGAAAGGCAAGACAATTTTATGACAGAGTCATGAAATTCTGCAACAGCAACATGCACAGAATGACCTCCGTATAAATTTAAAAAAAGTATCACCACCACTGCTCACATGTTTCCCCGCAGAAGAACATGCATTATGCTAGTGCCATTTTCTGCAAGAAAAGGCTTGTACATCAATGCGTATAATATGGTATTGATATGATGTGAAGGCCATCATTTACATATTGATATAGCATATAGGGCATTCCATTGATTGGTGACAGAAAAAACAAAAGAAATTATAGCAATAAAAACTGCTTTATGGCAGTTTTCTAAAAAAGGTTATTGTGTTCTAGTCCATGGACCCCGTCTAAAAAGTAAGAAATTAACGAAATGTGATAGCTGAAAATTAAAATTTCACACAAAACCTCACAATAATCACAACACTTGAAATGCTGCTTTCAACACTAAACTTGTACTGCACCAACAATTGGCAACATGCATGCATAGGAAAGAGGATCACGAGGGGAAAAGGTCTTCTGCATGTAGCTTTTCATTCTGTGTGTGATTATTGTGAGGTTTTGTGTGAAATTTTAATTTTCAGCTATCACATTTCGTTAATTTCTTACTTTTTAGACGGGGTCCATGGACTAGAACACAATAACCTTTTTTAGAAAACTGCCATAAAGCAGTTTTTATTGCTATATGCAGACAGTACTCACCAGGGAGTAGTAAAATACAGGGAGGTGACACGAGCATGTATATGTACGGCCAGTTTGACGATTGCCTCAGCACCGTTTTCACCCGGCGGGTGAGATTGGGGTACTATGGGTACCGAAGTGTGTGACACGCGCGCGGATCAGGATTCTCTCGATCAGGGAGTAGTAAAATACCTACCGCCAAAGAGACTCCTACTGCAGCCCGTAGAAATTCAGCGCTGAGAATTTCCAACAATTGTCTGCCTTTACAAAGTTTGGTACTCGACCAAACTACCACTATGTCAGGATAGAAGTCCAGCAAGAGTGGTATCACTTTGGGAGATATCCCTGCGTGCCGTAGATTTTTCCTGTGTCGATACAAGCTGTTTACGACGACGTAGCCCGCATTTCAATCCTTGACATACTTAGGAACATTTCATTCCGAAAAGTGAACTCCCGAATCTCTAGCATACCATAATATGAAATGCTCATCATCACAAAGAAGGTAGAGAAGTACTGGTTGATCACAACTGAGGAGAAATTAGTGCCGATCGTGTGGTGTCCTAGAGATTTTTTCGACTTCGAAATCGGTGCACTCGCTTTTCATCTCCAATCGTACACGTATTGTTCTCAAGGAAATCACCTTCGTTCTATTGTTCCATGCCGTCGATCGGGACGAATTTCGGAAAGGTGATACCTTTCCATATGACGATGACACAGATGTATCACAAGAGCAAAACAAATGCTGTTCCATAAGATGGATAGAGCTTTTCACGGAATTAGTTCTTCGACAAATACTCAAGATTGATTCAGCAGATCATCTTTTTTGCGAAAGAAAAAAAAACAAGCGTGAGGCACCCATCAAAAATCACGATTAGTGGCGTGTCACCTCCCTGTATTTTACTACTCCCTGGTACTCACACCTTCCTTCTAACTTGACACTTCGGTTCTTCTCACATTCTCATTGGTGTTCTCTCTATCACCTTGTGCGATAAAACAAGGCTCTTCTCACGGTTGAGCGGGTGTCACCTGGTCACAGTGTTACAGTGTTACTTCCAGGGAGTCGTAAAATACCGGGAGGCGACACGCCACACATTTCACGATCCGAGGATTGCCGCACTCGACCCGCGAAATTTGAAGCGTGATTGAAACGTCGTCGTCATCTTCTTTTTCTCAATTGTTTTTGCTATATGCTTCGAGGCTATTCTGGATCTCCAGAGCGAAAGCTGGTTGTTTCTGATACGTACCACGCATTACCTTAGGTTGAGCCGTGGCTTTTAATTTTTTTTGGAAGTTCACTGCTTTGGAGACGACGGAATGTCAAGGTAAGTTATTCACGAAATGTACTCAAATTTGAATTGAGTCAATGCGAATGACACCCTGTTTTCGGAGTAGTTCTCCACTAAACACACCATGCCCATGGCCCCTTCATGTTGTCCAAGTTCCATTCTAGGTTTGTGTGAAGTTTCGAGATGAAGTTCGACGATGTACTCACCTTTCCATGGAAGGGAAAAAAAAGTAGCATATCAAACAGAATCCATGCAGTATTTGATGCCACTATCCTCATTCTTCTGCATTCAACGTGTTTCACATCTATATGGCCCATGAACTGCAAACAATATTTGTCATTTCTTAACTGTTCATAGCTGTTCATAACTGTTCTGAACACATTGCCTTCAGGAAACGTAAGGCCGAGTCGCCTCACCGACTGAGCAAAGTTCTCTGCGACGAAAGTCACACTCAGTATCGGCGAATGCACTCAAGGTGAATACCCGTCAATATCCTGTATACTGCTTGTACCGCTTATCACAGTAGCATACACACAAGCACACATACACACACACACACACACACACACACACACACACACACACACACACACACACACACACACACACACACACACATGCATGCTCGTGCACACAAGCGCAAAATTCACATATCACTGGTTCAGTTGTTTTTATCTGTGTCGTATTTTGTCTTATACAGAGCTTCCGAGCCACGCCGAGTCACCTGACCAACTGAAGAAGGTTCTGTGCGACGAAAGTCACACTATCGGCAAATGCACTCAAGGTGAATACCCTGTGGACTGCTTATACCACTTATCACAGAAGCACACACACACACACACACACACACACACACACACACACGCACACACACACACACAAGCGCAAAATTCACATATCACTGGTTCAGTTGTTTTTATCTGTGACGTATGGTGTCTTATACAGAGCTTCCGAGCCACGCCGGGCCACCTGAATTCTCCAAACAAGGCTGAAGGCTTGTCACGGCATCCTTGCCAAATAAAGGTATAAGCTGCAGCAAGTTGTCGTTGCGACACCTTGCTCCTTCCAGCTCACGCCGCACGGCCACCAAGCACCAACCACCATGGTACTTTTCAGCAAGGTGAGACAAATTGTCAATCACCGGTTCGGGGATGGCTTCAGCAGCTTTGGATGGTGCTATTGACGCTTTCCTGATAGCAGCGGCAGCCGTGGCATGCAGGTAGCTTATCAGATTCGCTAGCACTGCAGATGTAACTTCCAAATCTGAAGAAGAGAAAAGAAAAAGACAACATATAAGGACTGGTGGTTGCAGAGGCTGTACTAGTATTCAAAAGCCAGCGTTTGCATACCTAGTCTGCATACCTAGTCAGAAGCCAATTTTTTTCCAACATGCATGCAAAACGCACTGACCTTCACAATTGATTTTCACTTCGGGAATAGCTGTTGCGATGACGGACAGCATTTGTTGCCATGCTTGCGATGACGGACAGCATTTGTTGCCATGCTTGCGAAATATCAGCACCCTTGCATGCCTTCAGCTGGCACACTTCCTGGCATAGCAGATTTGCAGTACCTGATGCCTTGTGTAACCGTGTCGTAATAACATGCAGGAATGACTCCGTCGCCTCAGTAACACTCGCCTGTCTCATTGTCAGCAGTTTGCAAATTCCATGGATCACTGCACCTTCCATAGGCCTGTACACCATGATGGCACTACCACTCTTACATCGATCTGCACAATAGACAAAGTATGGTTTGAGGATGGAGGTTTACATCATCTACGGTGATGATACATACTAGGTACACACGTAAATTTTCAGGACTTCAATAAATATCCTGTCACAGTGAACAGACAATGCATCGTGGGCAGACTAGGATGAAAAGGATGGTGTCGACCACCTAATTTATCGGGTCAGTTCGGGCACTTAGGTATGCTACAGATTATACATTCGTGTCCACAAGGAAGAGACAAAAACATGCAAACGAAAGAATCTCACCTGTAGCCCACAGCTGAACATCCCCACAACTCAGGTCACCAAGTGAATACGTGGCGTCATCTACATCTTCCACGGTGGACTCATCACTTTGGCAGTCATCTCTGTCAAGCTCCATCATCCTTTACTTCGAAGGCCAAGGCACAAAGTATTATTACATGTACTTAGAAAAACAAAACGAACTGCTGACACTGGATTCGTTGTGTGCAGGATAATTTTATTGAGTTTTCAAATTTTTTGGACCAAACAGCGAACGCGTCCTTTTGCATGACCTGCGCCGCTTTGACCTCATGGGAAGTCCCTCGCCATGCAGCGCGTGAGGTCTCAGCACTCGTGCCCGAGCTGAGGCAATCATCCGACGCGGTTGTGCATCTCGTGTCGCCTCCCGGTATTTTACGACTCCCTGGTTACTTCCCGGCAAGCTACTACAGTAATGCAATCTATTAGGCCGAGTAAAAAAAATTACTAGATGATCGTCCTTTTTTTTGGAAAAATCGGGGAGGGCGGGAGGATTTTATTTTTATTTTTTTACTTTTTACCCTCTCATGCACACAGTGTACACAACAACATCAAGGTTTTTTTTCTCTTTTTTTCTTTTTTTTTCTTTTTTTCTTTTTCTTTCTTCAGCAGATCGATACTGACGTTGTGATATACTAGTAGTATGTGGTCCATATAGTAAAACTCACGATTTAAAAAATAAAATATTTCTTGGGGCGCTGACAAAAACTGGGGCGGCCGGGGACGATCATCTAGCTTTTTTTTTACTTGGCCTTACCATGATTACATGATGGTTGTAGTCAGGAGCACCGTTTTCGACCCAAGCCAAGGTAAAGGAGCTTTACTGTATTCTTGGTTGGAGACACACACTGTCACTGTGCACATGTACATGTGTAATACACACTGCACATGCACATGACGATTGTACACGTACATGTACATGTACATGTACGTGTACCGTAGATCTACCATCTCCCCTTCCCTTGCCTGGTGTGTACGTGTAGCCTGTAGGGCTCCCTGGCGTGCATGCTGTTGAGTGTTGCCCCTCGAGGCCTCATTGGAACCATGGTAACCGAGTTTTTTTAGGAAGATTCACATGTCAGGGAGCAGTCACGTGACGTGTATGTGCACTTGTGTTGCACAACGACATACATGTACATGACGTATGTCACATGTCATTGGGATCCCTGCTCTGTGACATGCCCGTGGACACCCTCTACCATGTGTAGGGCTCCCTGGCCTGGTGCACTCCCCAAATCCTGAAATAGACGTGACTTGGGACGGTCATGTACTCTGAACTAAAAGTCTGAACTGCCGGATCTTGTACAGATATAGCATGAATAGAACTACCGTCACCCCAGACAGTGCCGATATCCATCACCTGAGTCCTCCCATGCTACCTACATGTACATGACATTGTATGGCCAGTGCAGTATCATGGGGCAGTATGCCTGGTATGCCATAATGGCCTAATCATGTCATGGATACCTGCCAGAAGCGCAGGCCAGCATGGGACGGACACTCCCGCACAGTCTTCACGCCTACTCCTAGCGCCTGCGGACAGTCTAGTCTCCACACCACAAATACATGCCCGCAGATTTACAATCATGTACATGTAAATACACACAACTTGATGTCAACGCAGGGTTCAGCCAGGAATCTGCTTTGGAGGCACGCTGTACATGATTACAAAATAATGTGCCCTATTTAGCTTTTTGTGGCCCCTCAAGATACATTGTACAGTTATGCACATGTACTCAGGATGGAGGAATTTGCACATTTACTGTCTTTATTTTAAATTAAGTGCAGGAGTTTTACTGTACTTGTAGTTGTACACCACTCGCCAGACGTGACGTCACTGTCACGTGAGTGCAAAGCATTGTTACACTTTACAAATCTACATGACCATTGTAATTGTACGTTGTATTCCTGTATGTATGTATATGACTTAGTGTTAGGTTATTATAATACAGTCATGTACACAAGAGAGAGTTTGGAAGCTTTGTTAGTAATGTTACAACTAACTTTGAGTTTCACGTATTACTACGATCATCAGGCAACTGATGGATCCAAAACGGGCAGCCAGAACATAAGACTTGACTACATACATGTACAGTCAACTTCGCTTATAACGACACTCGGCGGGGCATCAGAAAGGTGTCCTTATTCGCGAAGTGTCGTTATACCCGAAGTCTCATTATATGTATTACAGTGGGATGGGACTTTGCTCTGGGCATGGAAATTCTGTCGTTATTCGCGAATTGTCGTTATATCCGATGTCGTTATTAGCGAAGTTGACTGTACACTGTACATGACTGTACATGACTTGTAGCTTGACGCCCTTGACTGGCTTGAGTAGGACTGACCCTGTGACTTCTTCCAGGACAACAAGAGTTATCCCAAAGATGACCCCTAAAGTTCACCGCCAATCAAGTCCACATCGCCAAAATGCCAACAACACGCCTGAACGGCATTGAATGCACTCCACAATACTGAATCAGTAATCCACCATTACTAGCATCTCACTTGCGGAGAACAACAATCCGCCCCAAGCCCCCAACAGATCGCTAAAGTCAGTAACTGTTATCGCCCACTCGACTCCCTCTCTGATATAAGTCACACCACGCGCGGAATGCCGCGGATGGCACAGGTACATGGTGTACATACCGGTAGTAGATCTACCTGTAGCCTGTACAAATACTACAATGACTATGACAATGACTATTGTCATAGTCATACATGTACATGTACATGTACATGTACATATGACACTGTGGACAGTGTGGTCAATGACACCAAGAGAGAGGGGGGGGGGTTATGTACTCAGTCTCTTGATGACACCCGCACAAAGGCCACAGTCAACTACAGCTGTTACCAGGTAGTACTGGTTACTAGTACACGTACTTGGCAGTTCAACTTCAATTCTAATTTCTATCTAGGCCAAGGCTAAAAATGTCACCGAACATGGTGTCAATGCAAACTCTTCATCTGCACATCAACAGTTACTACAATGTACTTCAAGTATGTACAATGTACATGTACGTGTATGATTTGATCTGATCAGTATGTCATGTACATGTTGTTGTTGTTTTTTATTTGAATTCGCAATACCAAATGGGCAATACGCCCAATTACATGGAAGCGAATAAAAGAATGCTATTAACTTAAAGAATGAGGCATTTTGGTGAATATTATTTCAAGTGTAAGCTCCCAGGGGAGCATGTACATGTACATGTACAATTATTATTATTATTATTTGAAACTCGGATGTTGAGCCATAAATAAATGTGGAAGAGAAAAAGACATATGGATACGAGTTAAGAGTAACTCTCCATCACTGTAACATGATACTATATACAGTCAGAAAGTGCAATAACTAGGCACAAAACTGATTCATATTTTACTAGGGCAGTCCCCACTGACATAGGCTATGGTCTTCTTACAGGGTGCCCTAGTCACGTGAAGATAGCGGAGCGAAATGCAGCAGGTAGGGATATGGTGCGAATCGCGGCAGGGAGGGAGTTCCATCGGTCAGCTCCAAGATAAGATACAGAGTGATAGCCAAAATACAATCTGGCATGGGGCAGTACCAGGCCGAGCGATTCCTGAGATTGTGAACGGGTAATTCTAGCACAATGACTTATGAGTCATGACTTACATGTATGTACAATGATTGTACAGTGGTGGACAGAATTATTGTCCCACCCATGCTAAAATGTGATTCAGTTGATTGTTACTACCTAGACTCTAGCTGATGTGATAAAGACATCAGATACCTGATAGAAAAGGCAAGTTTTGCTTGTTATAATGGTTTACAACTAGTAAAAGCAGATATACGTGAAGATAATAGGGCAAAATGTGGGACAATAATTATGGCCGAAATCCAGTATATACGGTAAGGTTGCCTACTCTACCTAAATACAGCTAGGATTGAACTAAATTAAGGCTAGCACCACTAAAAAATCCTGATCTGATGAAACTCACGCAGTTTTACCACTTCGTGGCTCCACCCTTGGCCTTGATCACTGCCTCCATGCGCGCCGGCATGGTGTTGACTATGCGCGCGCATTCTGGGGCAGTGATGAGGTTCCATGAACGCTTGCAGACATCCCACAGCTGGTTTGTGCTGGTGGGCCTGGTCTGCAGCTCATGGCGCTTCAGGCCAAGGATGTGCCACAGGTTTTCTATCGGATTCATATCCGGCGACTGCGGTGGCCACTCCATAACGGCGACGTTGTTCTCCTGAAGCCACTGCTTTGTCGCGCGCGCTGTATGCTTCGGGTCATTATCCTGCATGAATATGCCACCAGCATCGCCGAACGCATCCTGCATGCTTGGCAGCATCACGTTCTGCAGTATTCCCAAGTACTGCTGCGCGTTTAATTTGCCGTCGACCTTGTACAGGCGGCCTCTGCCTTTGGCGGACATCGCTCCCCAGATCATGATGTTGCCGCCTCCATGTTTCACCGTTTTGCGTGTGCACGAGTCTGCGAGGGCTTCTCCTGGTCGTCTTCTGACGTAGACAGCCCCGTCAGACCCTACCAGGTTGAACTTAGACTCATCCGTCCACAGAACTCGGCTCCACTGCTCACACGTCCAATTCTTGTGGGCTTTAGCAAATTTCAGCCTCTTTCCTTTGTTTACCTTGGAAATAAAAGGCTTTTTCACCGCCACACACCCTCGCAATCCACTGTTTTGCAGCCTGCGACGCACAGTTCGCACTGAGACGGTATTCTCACCCTCCTGCGCCAACTCAGCTCTCAGTTTTGTTGCCGTCTTGAACCTATTGCACATTGAAAGCACCTTCAGCCTGCGATCGAACCTGGGGGTAGTCTTCCTTGGGCGGCCAGTATGGGGCTTCGTATCGACTTTGCCAGTTTTTTTGAACGCAGAAATAATTCTGCGTACCGTACGATCGCAGAGACCCGTCAATCCAGCTATAGATCGCGACGAGAGACCCTCCTTGTTCATCTGAACAACAAATTCCCTACTATCTTTACTGAGCTCCTTTCCTCTCCCCATCGTGCAGAAAACCAAAGTGAAATTACTCAAATTGTTGTCAGGAAGCCGTCAGCAGGTTCGGAAAACACCACGTGGTGAAGATTTTGAATTTCCCGCAAAAATCGGTCGCAAAAGTTTTGCCAGTCGGACACGTGACATTTCGGCCATAATTTTTGTCCCACTTTTTGTACGGTAAATCGTGAGTATTCTGGAAAACTGGTTAGCTTTTTCAAAACTCGTTGCTAATACCTGAAATGCTTCAACATTGTGGCTGTTTGGCGCACAGAACTGTCCAGGTTGGTCTTTAGATTCCAAAAGATGACCAAAATGCAAGGTGGGACAATAATTCTGTCCACCACTGTATACTCTTGATGGTACATGTACATGTACATGTACATGTACATGACTGTCATAATAAATGTACATGTCCATGTACAGAGTACAGACTTTTTTGTCAGTCATGTGTCGATCTACTAGGCACGTAGCCAAGGCCAACGGGTTTTCGGAGGGTGCGAACGACCCCTCCTTCCCGCCCCGCCGCCCCCCCCGCCACACACACCTTTTTTCAGCCAACAACTTTGATATGAAAAATACTCTTGTTATGTTTTTAGTAGGGCTGAAACGATCATCCATTTAGCCCAATCGATTACTCTTTATCATAACGATCGATTATTCGATTATAATCTTTAAGAGGTCGCACCTAGAATATGTACAATGTACATGTACGTGGAATGGCCAAAAGTGGAAATATGTACAACATTTTGCACAAAAAAGTGTTACATGTATGTATGTAGACCGGACGCGACCTTGACCTTCGAGCTTCATGCTCCAGCTTCGTTGTACTACACTAGGACTGTTTTTCGATTTTGACAGCATGTTTATTTTATTTTATTTATTTCACCTTCCCGTGGCCAGAGAATACAGGCCAATATGGAGGGAGGGGGGCGGTAGCCAGCCATGGCAGTAAACAAAAACAAAGCAAAAATTAATAAATATGTTACAAGGTGAGTCGCGCGTGCAGTGTGTAGTACCGGGGGTATAAATTATTAGGGCTCAAACGGTTAGTCCGATTAATCGGTTACGAAGAATTAACGGTTAACCAATAAAGATAACGGTTACGCAGTAACTTTTCAGTCAATTTTTCAAGTATCAGGTCGTTGCAAAGTATGCACTTTCGCAGGCTGTCGCACGCGTACGCAATTTCTGGGCTGTCAACTCGGTCATATCTGGTCTCTTCGTGTGAGAGTATGTATGAATGAGCATGCAAGAGAATATACATGTGTGCGTTGTACTGAATAGGGTACATTTTTTTGAATACTAGTAAGTATAGCCAAATATACGGTTAAAAAAAGCCCGCAGGATTACCGTGGCATAGGTTATAACCGTTAAACCGACCGTTAGCTTAGCAGTTAACCGATGGGGGGGGGGGGGGGGGGGTAAGCCGTGACCGTTTGAGCCCTATAAATAATTATTATACTCTGCGCTGCATGCACTGCGCGTATAAGAAATTAACAATTAAAAAAAACGCAAAATAATCGTAATCGGTAATCTAAATATAAACGATTGCTCGATCGTTAGAGTTATCAAACGAGTACTCGATTATTCGGTATAATCGTTTCAGCCCTAGTTTTTAGATACAATGGGATTATGTACATGATACATCATACATGTACATGTCTGGGCAATAGGCTTTTCCGGATTATGCGTTTTTTCTTGGTCTAAAATGGAAATGGAAAGTGTTTTGAAAAACCCCTATAAATCAAATTTTTTTCTAAAGAAAATGCAAAAATTTACCCAAAAAGCACAAAAAATGCCACCGTTGCCATGGTAACAAAATGGCGACAGCTAGTCGCGTGACATTTGGCACCATGGTGATCATTCATGGTGATCGTGAAGTACCTATCGCTTGCAGGGAGTCGTAAAATACCGGTATTTTACGACTCCCTGGCCCAAAGTGGGTCAAAATGGACAAAATGCATTTTGACCCCCAAAATGCAAAAATATGCAAACACATAATCCGGAAAGGCCTACTGGGCAAGCTGGTAACATTACTCATTACAATCATGTAGTTGCATTATTTCAATTTTCAAATACTGTACTTAGCATCTGGATGTAACCAGTGGCAGTGTGGATGTAACCACTGGTTACATTCTTTTCTGCTTGGCCTTGGCCATGTCGTACATGATTGTATGTGCACGTGCATGTACATGTACCAGCATAGGCAGCACTGCCACTACACTCTACACACATGTACATGTACATGATTATAAGTAAGTGCCAGGTGATACTGATACTCATCGGCCGGCCGTACAAGGCAAAAGGCACTCCCCTGATATGAAGTCACCAGTGCAGCGCGATGCTGTTTCGAACGCTGGATTCGGCACCTCCTTGACCTTGGCCCGGGCGGCTGGCTGTAGCTTGGCACGACTCTCTAGCGCAGGCTAGCACAGTAGCAGTACGTACTAGTACAGTAGATCTACTAAACGGGAGTAGTGTGGCTGATTTTGATTTTACTTTGGCGCTCTCCGCAGTGGACGAGTCACTTGTGTTTGTGGTGTTCACCTGTATGTTTGTTGTTCGCCAGCTCCGTTTGTCGACGATATTCTAGCTAGACTAGTGCAACGACGTTACGTTGTCCCTGCCCGTCTTCATTCGGAACGTTGAGCCGCTCAGCTCACCATTCACTGTTTAGGTAAGCTGCGTTTGTAGAGTGTGGCCGACATTTGATCGCTTCTGTCGTGAGCGTTTGCCACTTTCGGCCACGGGTGCTGTCCTGCTCCGCTTTGCTGGAAATACGGTAGTTCCTTGATGCAGACTCGTTCCGGTTCGTGTGATGTTTTGTTTTTGCCATGTGCGCTGCAGGATAGCACTGTAGCGCAGATATCAGCAACCATGTGCAAGTGTATCGAGGGTATAATCAGGGTGCTCCTGTTCCTCTTCAACATCTTCTTGCTGGTGAGTCCCTGACTACGAAAAGTCTGGTTGCGTCGTGTACAGACTCAGTACATAATCATTATGATTGTGCCTGTAGTGTGTTTGTGGCGTTGTAGCGTCGTTGCTTGTTCTCCCTTACTTCCGTTGCGTGTATTACCTGACGTCTAAGTTTAACCTAGCCGGAGTTCCACTCTTGTGACTTGTGTTCTCGCCAATGCCAGGTTTGATTTGGACTTACATGTACTAGCTAAGCTTTTTAATTTGTAGTTCAGGGCCGGTTGTAGGTAAACAGTTCTCCTCCGACTCCGTGGTCTGACCGTAGCGCTCCACACACACTCTTTCCCCTACATTTGGGCACTGAGAATGTTGCATGTGTATCGCCTGCATGCAGCGAGCGTCTGTTCGGAAACGTTCATGTACACATTGTAGTAAACAGTGCATGTACTGACTGTCTGTGAGTGTGCTGCATCTGAGAAAACGGCCGGTGAGTGCGACAACCATCAGGCATCGTATGTCCGAGTACGGGAGTAGCCAGCTTTGCGGAAGTCTCTTTGATTACTTCTGTCAAGGTCTGATCCTCGCTCTTCGCCAAATGCTACATTTCGGTGACAATATATTTCTCCAGGATGGAGAAGGAGTTAAAAAACATTTCGGTGTACGTAACTCGTTTACTTGTGTGAATCAAAAATAGTTACTAGTATGCATCGTCCTTCTTCACGAGCCGTCCGTCATTTGCATTGTTAGCAGTGGCCTCATGTACATAACTGTGTTACTTAGTCGCGGCGCCTGTTGTTGGTTTTTGGAGATCGGTGTGAAACGTTCCACCAGGACGTCCGTCGTCCCCTGCTGATTGCCGTTCCTCGGGCACAGAGTGTGACAGAGTGTATGCGACCTATTAATTTGTGTGTATTGATGTTGTAAAACTAACGTGACCTGGAGCTTGTTGCACGAAGCGCTGTCTTCCAGTACAGTAGTACTCAGTACTCAGTAGTGTAGGTAGTGTAGGTGCTCGGTGTGCTAGGCATGGTCTATTTCGAGTTGGAAGTGGACTCCAAGTAAGTCCACAGTTCAAGTCGAGTGAGGTCTGCGGAGATATGCGCTCGTCCCTGTCGCACTGTGGGTTGGCTTCCCTGGGCCAAAATATGTAAACAGTCCAACCCAAGGATCAGATACCGTTGGCGTTGATATGGTACTTGGTAGACCCTAGGTCTACAATGTAAGAACACTAGTGGTAGTGTGGAGGAGATCTATGAATGTAAACCAGACTATAGCAATCGCTCTTTGGCGAGGTAGCCCCGACTCTCTCCTCTACTGGCCTGTCAATAAAGACTGAAACTTGAGCACTCTTTTGTCGTGGCCTGTGTAAAAGTGTGAACTATCTGAACCACAGATTATCGAACCACATCTTATGCTAGTTATGGATCATCTAGTGCTACATACCATGTAGATAGGGTATAGGGTATAGGGTATTAGTAGTTCAAGGGCTTCTAGGGTGTTAGTTGAACTCTGCCCAGAGGCTGGCACATATTTTCAACGGTTGGCTAGTCAGTTAGCATGGGTAAAATGTAGTGTCGATGATCTCAAAAGGCTTGTATCAGTCAGTGCACAATGAGTACCAATGTCAATGATCTCAGACCATGCATGCTTGTGCCCAGAATCAGTGAAGCGTGACTGTGAATGCTGCCCACTTATCAAGGACAAGGTCCTAGCTTGACTCCTGCTCTGAGGTCCATGTGTCTAGCAGCCCATCTGACCTCGTGCAGCTAGCAAGGAGGTGTGCACTCCTGCCAGCCTGTGTTGTTGTCTTGGTAGATAATTCAGGCTTCTAAGTGGGTATGTTGAAAGGGGCATGTTGAAGGGGGCATGTTGGTGCGCCGGAATGTCAGACGTACTAGTAGTAGTCCTTGGCTGTGCCATCAGCATTGCACTCTGGATACCGGGTGAGCTGCCTAGGTAAACCCTGCCCTGCCCTGCACTCCATGGATCCAGCCTGTCCAGAAGGGATGGCCGTAAATGTCCAGTTTGACTTGAAACATGGCCTCACACGTGGTACTTACTCTGTGTCTGAGTATGTACTATGCTAGTAGTACTGGGATAAACATGTGCCGATGATCTACTTGCAGAGAGCATGCTGCATAGCAGAGAAGCACGTGCAGCAGTCCGTGTGTTTACATCATTTTAGGTGAACCCAACCCATTGGGTTGCCTCAATTGCTGGCTACAGGTTGTGTGTCGAGAAGGGTAGGTTGGTGTGGAATGTAGCCTGTAGCCTACAGCCAAGCACCCTCGAGCACTGCTTGAACTAATTGAAATCATTGCTGCCTTCAATTGTTCAGCAGCCTGCTGTGCACATAACTCACTTCTCACACTTCACAGCCTCTAGGCAAGCATACAAACCAGAGTGCTAGTACTGCCCACAGCCTGGCAAAGCCTGGCAAAGGTACAGTGGAACTGAGTACCTACACGAAGGTACAGTGGAACTGAGTACCTGCACTATTACTTTGTAGCACAAATTCGTAAATACCTACTCTGCAAAGAATCCCAATGGGCCCAAAGCCTAGGCAAAGTCCGGGGATCCAGATATACCTGTCCTTGCAACTAACTATTACTTGTGTCTAAATATCCCAGCCTGTCTGGAACAGTGGGGGACGGAAAGGGGGGGGGGGGGGGGGGGCAAATAGTGCCTAATTCACATTGAGACTTCATTCCAGCAGCGAGCAAAACTTATTTCTGATATTGTGTGTGCTGTTTATGTGGTTGTGGTGGTGGTCGTCGTGTGTGTGTGTCTTGTGTGTGTGTGTGTGTGTGTGTGTGTGTGTGTGTGTGTGTGTGCGTGCGTGTGTGGATCTTGTGTGTGTGTGTGTGTGTGTTTGTGTGTGTGTGTGTGTGTGTGGATCTTGTGTGTGTGTGTGTGTGTGTGTGCGTGTGTGTGTGTGTGTGTGTGTATGTGTGTGTGTGTGTGTGTGTATGTGTATGTGTATGTGTATGTGTGTGTGCGTATGTGTGTGTGTGTGTGTGTATGTGTGTGTGTGTGTGTGTGCGTATGTGTGTGTGCGTATGTGTGTGTGTGTATGTGTGTGTGTGTATGTGTGTGTGTGTGTGTGTGTGTGTTGGCTGATTGCAGGCATGTGGTATTGCCCTGATAGTAGTGGGCGGTATTGTTGCAGCAGAGTATGGCAAGTTTGCCAGGGAAGACTTCTTTGAGCAGCGCTTCCTCTGGGGATTCGTTGGACTGGCACTGTTTGTCGGTTGTCTCCTGGTCCTGGTCGGTATCTTCGGTGTAGGTGGCTTGTGCTGCAAGAACGGATGCATGCTCAAGGCGGTAAGTGAAATGAACATTAGACTAGGGATCGGCTGCCTTCTTCTTGTTATTATGATACGCTTTCCCGCGGCAGCGTCAACCAAGCAGTTATGCTTGATCCACACGTTCGCTTGTGCTTGTACCAGTTCCTCTATGGCTACTTGTCTGTTGCTACTTGTCTGTTGCTACTTGTCTGTTGCTACTTGTCTGTTGCTACTTGTCTGTTGCTTGGTGAACACCGACACAATGCACATACAGTGAGACCTGTCTCAGACGACTTAAGGGACCTTCAAAATCTGGTCTCTGTTCTATTACCAGGTGGTCTCCTTATCCAGGGTCATTTGACTGGAAATAGCATCCCTTGGTCCTGGTAGCACTGGTCTTCTGGAACAGGTGGTCACCTTGACAGCAGGTTTTACTGTAGTCCAGAAACAATACAGTCATGCTGAATGGTATCCGATGGCACGAGTCCAGTTTGCGCCCTGCACCATTTCGCAGCCCAGTGTTTATAGGTCTGACGTCAGGCCTGCACAGCGCCCAGTGTCGACTTGACTCGCACGATCGGATTTCATTGCAAAGCTATTTTACCAAAAACGCCACAGCATATAGTGTAGTAACAAGTGTGTGTGTGTGTGCATGTGTTTGCATGTGTGATGCGTGAATGCTCTAATGACTGCCACTGCTCTCGTGTGAACTCCTTTCCTTGCGCTGCAGTTCGTCTTCTTCATCATCATCGTCATCATTCTGGAGATAACCATCTGTGTTCTGGTCTTCGTCTACCGTGATGAGGTAACCCCTAGTGTGTTTTTGTTTGTAGCCAGACGCATTCAGACTCTACATACTATTACTGCATGCTACAGAACGGTTCACTTGTGTCCGCAAAGCCCACCTGTAGTGGCACATACATGTAGTATTTGTGTATACCGCTGTGCACCCCGGTGCATAGAGCCCTTTCTCAAGCTGCCCTCACTGGCCGGTCCGCTGTGCATGCACATGTAACTAGAGATAACAATGATACTGGTTTGGAAGTGGCCACCAAACAAATTTGCGAGTCCAGACGAACAGTTTGCACGTGACTCCCTTTCCTAGATGTGTCTTGATCCAGCCAAGCGCGCGCACACGTGTGTGTGTGGGGGGGGGGGGGGGGGGCATGAAGTTGTAGTGTTCATGCAATCATGGCTGGAGCGTCACACTTGTATGTATAATTTCAGCAATGGCAGTGTTCTGCTAGCTTAGCCTGGCCAAGGACTAGTTCTGTACAAAGAGTGTACTTCTGTGTTGTGCAGTTGCGTTGCTGGGTCTGTTCTACGAGACTCGTATACATGTATGATGGTATCATCAGTTGAAGTAAGATAGGATTTGAGCTGTGTGTCATCTGTCATGTAGTATGCATGTGATGCTTGAAAAGTTGAATTCCGTCGCAGATCGGCTTCCATGCATCTGTGTGTGTGTGTGTGTGTGTGTGTGTGTGTGTGTGTGTGTGTGTGTGTGTGTGTGTGTGTGCATGCGTGTGCATGCACGTACGTGTGTATGTGATGCACGTGCGTGTGATGCGTGTGCGTGTGCATTTGTCACTGCATCATCTGTGTAGGGTGAGGAGAGTGCCAAGGAGAGCATCTCCAACCTGCTGCAGACTGCCTACAGCGGAGAATCGACTAGAACCACGGAACTGCTGGATGAGCTGCAGAGTGAGGTAAGAACTCACAGTTAACAGTTAACACACAATCTTACTTCCCCGCTAGGCAGCAACAAATTTCACTGGAACATTCACATCAGAAAATGTGGTAAACGGACAGATGTGAGACTAAGCGGCAAGGAGAGCTGAGTATGATGACGTTGTGCTTCATGTCATGGATCAGTGTTCGGGTAGCGGGGCTGGGGCACTCTGCTTGCTTACTGCTAGGAAAATACAGATCTAAGCAAGCATCTGGCGCTCAAGGAGCAGCTGCTGAGAGCTAAACTATGATAATGTTATGGCCTCTTGTTCAGTGGAGACCTGCATGTTGGCTCAGTGGAGACCTGCATGTTGGCTCAGTGGAGACCTGCATGTTGGCTCAGTGGAGACCTGCATGTTGGCTCAGTGGAGACCTGCATGTTGGCTCAGTGGAGACCTGCATGTTGGCTCAGTGTAGCCGGTGCTAGTGTCCTACTCACCGATAGCTTTGCCAATGGTCTCTGTTTGTAGTTCAATTGCTGCGGTGGCTTCAACATCAGTGACTACGCCAACGCGACTGTTGGAAGTGGAATGCCTCGAATCCCGGATTCCTGCTGTCGTATCATGAACGGCAACTGTACTCTAGCTAACGGAGGACGAGCGGCCGTGACCACCGAGAACTACTACTTCGTCGTAAGTACACCACCCTACAGGTCACCATAAAGTGTGGCTAAACAGCTTTTTTGGCGGTGTGATGTGTGACGCCAGGAGCGAGGTGAACTCATGAAATGCCGTTCACTTAAGTCAACGAAGCCACATTGCTGCTTCGACTATTTTCCTCAGAGCGCATTGCCTCTGTGCTATGCTGTAGTTTGGTACAACTTGTACAAATACATGAACATGTTGAATATCATACACACACTTTATTATTGTGACTTTAATGTAGGTCTTTGCGGTGTTATTTCCGGCTGCTAGTACTCTTCTCTGTCACAGTGCTGTTTCTATCAGCTGTCTGCTGTATGAAATCCACTGTGCTTGTTTATTCTGAGTTTCTTATTTTTGCCTGTATTCACTTGATAAGAAGGCATGGAAAGTGCTCGTGGAAACAGTTTTCAACTTGTGAATGTTGCTTGTGAGAGCCTGAAGCTTTTTTTCTTTTTCCTTTCCCTGAGTCTTAATCGTACATATTGCTATTGTTGCTTCAGGGATGCGGTGAGAAGCTGTTTGACGAGATCGGTGATCTTGGTGTTGGCATGTTCGTCATTGCCATTGTGGTAGCTCTTCTTCAGGTAAGATGATGACTACTCAAAGCTATTCGAAATTTTGAATGACGCATTGCGTAGCCTCATTGTAACATTAATGTACGAAAATCCGACCCAAAGTGCCAAACTGACGCCCTGGACTAGTTCAGATGACATCACTGTGCTGGTGCATGTGTATGTCCAGCCGCATGCGTACCACTTCCAGGGCATCAAGGACCGTGCAAGTAGAGGGTGCCAAATACGCACGTTAGGTCGGATTTCACCGAGCATAACTGAATGTACACTGAAATCTCACACAATCAATGTGAAACGGTGGTTCAGCTCAAAATTAATTTTGGGTTGCCCATTTCTCTGCGCACCAGGGTCGGCCGGTCGACTTATTTATAAACGTTGTACTACAGCCATACGTACACCAGCACTGCACATAATGTTACAAGCACACCGCGGTGAATCGCAGTGGACGATCCACGTCCACAGAGTGTCCCGCGGGTCAGAGTCGTCGACACGTGTACAGCAGGTGGTGCTCTGGTGTATAAAGTGTAGACTATCTCTTCTCATGACGGCATTCATGTACTCTCTTTCCTGTTCTTTCTGTTTCTGCCATGGTACATGTGCTTGTTATTCACATCTGCCTCTCTCTCTGCTCGCCTGTCTGTTCTCCTCCCAGTTCTTGGGTATTATCCTGGCATGCAAGTACATCCGAGATGACAGTGACAGCAAGCACGTCTAAGAATGTGCTGGTCTCGCTCGTTTGGCTGCATGACTATGAGATCGCCGTCGCTATAGCTGCAGCCTGGACCCGGGTCGACCAACGTGGGCAAGGTCATCAGCCAACCAACAGCCTGCGGTAAGTATGCGTGTGTAGATCTCGTTCAGCGCCTTGCCTCAACTCGCTTCTTTAGACCTTTTTTCATTCTTTCCTGCTGCTGCTGCTGACGCTGGCTGGGCGAACTGCACGGCAAGCAGCATTTCCCGCACTCCTTTCCTCGGCACTGTCTATACACATTGCCATACATATTGCCCAGTGTCGCGCCTTCCCAACGGATTTTTCTTTCACCTGAAGCATCACTAGCTAATAGCTATAGCCGGACATCCACTGGTCATAACCTTATAATCTAATCTGCATCTCATAAGGTATGTGTGTATTTCAATGTCTCGCTTTATTATAGGATATGTGTGTGTGTGCGTGTGTGTGTGTGTGTATTTCAGTCGTGACCAAGGTTATGCTGTCATGCGAGTAAAATCATTCTGTCAACCAGCTTTGCTTTGATCTTGCGAGTGGTGGCGTTGGTGTTGTATAAGACCTGTTTGTCTTCTGATATCATCAATTGAAGGTTTCCTTTATGTCTTGCTTTAGATTTATTTCCCCCTTGCTGCTGTGTGCCGCTGCTGCGTGCATCCTTTCCGTTGCTACAAGAGTTCTTTGAATTGCAGTGAGATAGAGTCACACCTGAAGAGATATAACACCTACTACAGGTGCTAGTTCAGCTCCAACTGGGTGAATGCAGACTGCACACAGTCACAAAACGGCGGTACCTGATTCACGAAAACGTGTCATCATAATGACTTCTGTTCCGAATAAAAAAGAATCTTGGCCAATGAATTCACCAGACATGCAGGGGAATTCGAAAATATATAAATAATCACATCGTGACAGATAATCCTTTCCGAATACTTAAATGACGATCTAAAAATAGATGAAATATATAGAGTGTGGATGACGAGCATGCTGGGAGAGGGGACAGCAATTTGTGATTGTGGAAAGGAATCTGAATAAGAGAATGCATGCAACAAGTAAACAAGAACAGTTTTGTGAAGCAGCATACAGGCATTCTAGCAGAGGGGTACAATGCAGATAACATGCAAATAGCCGTAGTGAAGTGGTATGATTCAAAAACAGCAGTGGCTGTCGCAAGAAGGGAGAGGGGGATGGGAATCACATTGGACAGAGCTATTTTTTGAACTGTAGCGAATAGGGTGGACATTCTCCACACAGCTAACTAATAGTAATGACACCGTACCGTTCCCTGCAAACACACTGGGCCAGGGTATCTAGATATAGTGGGCGATTGCGGGAAAAACTCTTGTGTGCACGCCAATACTAAACATGCCACCAGCATGCAGCTATGTACAGAGTGTACACATACACACACACACGTACACACACCTGACACACTGGCATACACACACGACTGACAAAAGGCACACACATGTGCATGCTCGCAACTACAGACGAGCAAACAAGTACAATCATCGGCATCGTGAACAGTCGATACGTTAAACAAGTTACCAGAGCAGCTTCCGAAGGTGACTGAATAACGCAGAAGTCACCGAACATGCAGTACATCAACAGCTGTGCAACTTCACTAAGGTTCGGCGGCACGCGATGACCTGAACACACGGTCACAAAACAGAAGGATAAAAAAATACACCAGAAATAACTGATCAGTCTATGATGGCAACAAGTGATACTTTCTCTGCTCTGTTGCCAGGTTATCTTTAAATGCCTCCTCTCGATAGCCATGTGAACAATCATCACAGACACCAAGAAGCAGAGAGAGAGAGAGAGAGAGAGAGAGAGAGAGAGAGAGAGAGAGAGAGAGAGAGAGAGAGAGAGAGAGAGAGAGAGAGAGAGAGAGAGAGAGAGAAGAGAGAAAAAGAGAGAGGAGGAGGAGGGAGGGAGAGGCAGGGCAGAATGATATTACACAAGGAAAGGCATTCTGCTGTAAGCACATCAGGTCGAAAGATTCTAAAAGTGAAAAGATTAGATAAAATCCATTCTATTTGTTTTGCAACCACGGTGTTTTATGCCAATCCATTTATGAATTTATGTAGATCAGACCCACCCAAAGTGGTCAAAGACCAAAAATCTCATTCACTGCATGTTTGTATATCATGAATTCGAACCGGAAAATAAATAAATAAAAAGCTAATTTCGTGTGTGTGGCAGGTAACTCTCCATGGAAGTACCGTATGCCCAATACATGTACCATACAAGAACATACCAGTCGTTGCACTTAGTGCGTGTGCAGCTGCCTCATATACCAATACCGGGTCAAGTTAGCAACACCCGAGCACAAACTTACCTTAGAGCACCAGCTTGCAGCGGGTTAAGTGCATACACCCAGTCGTCGCACGTCTTCGCCTTCACCACTTGCAACAATAGACCACGGTTCTTTGTGCATACAGAGAACATGGGGGCACCCTGCAAACAGCCAGTAGAACACACAAGAAACTTCATGGTTAGAGTGACTGGATAAACACTGGAAAACAGGAAAGTTTTTAAAACAACCAAAGAAATGTGACAAATTCTGTCAGAATGCAATGACTGAGTCACTACAAGTCAAAAAGATTAAAGGGGAAGTCTGGTGAAAAAATTAAATTTCAGGGTCGGTAGAGTTTCGGGCGCTGAGTCGAATGGTGTTTGTCCCACGTGTCTCCGACAAAGCGTTCTCGAGATATTTCCGTTTTAAAAACTGAGTTTCGGGGGCTGCGCCATGACGTCATGCGGCCGCGCCACACCCTCCGCAACGTCATAGCGTGCAGCTAGGTCAAAAGAAGTGCGTGAAAGCAATAGTGTCAGTGCTATTTCAAATGATTTGGCGACTGATATTAGGTGGTGCAAGCGACCCCGAAGACCTAACTCCTTGTGAGAGTGAGGATGCAGCCATGGCTGATCTTCATGAGTTTTGTCTGGGGCTGAGAACCTCGGTATTCAGCTGAAGAAATGGCCGCGCGGGCCGGTCAAGAGTGAGCGCTACTGTCTAGTACTGAGTTTCCGACTGATGAAGAAACAGCAGCTATTGCAGACGAGGCTGATATAATTATCAGATCGCTGGAGAGCAGGGTCGCCAAAATGGAGAAGAGTGATGCGAGTACTCTAAATGTTGTTCCATACCGATTTGCTTAGACTGCAGTAGCCTGCCACATGGTGATGTTTAGGTGCGAACTTGGCATATTTCGGACTTAAATTGTAGAACAGTGCAGGCTCTTTGAACCACGGGCACGTCTCTTCGCTCGCAACGCTATGGAATCTGAAAGTTCTAGGTCCGGAAGCTGTTCGCTGTTTTGTCACTTGTCACGGTTGTGCACTCATCGCTGTAGCATAAAATAATGAGGCGGGACTGGAGCGGAAAACTAAAACTTTCTTTTTCAAAGCACAACCACCGGCACCGGCAAGGAGAAATGCACGTTCTCTGACTACATGACTGTACAATACGACTGACACGAGTGTAGTAGACGACAAGTCCGTGTGTTGACTAGTTTTCTGAGTCTTGTGTCTCGAGTCTTGTTGTAGCTAGTCCAGCACGGCAGTGCCGGAGTAGTTCCAAGTGTGATGAGTTTTTTGACTGCACTACAGCTAGCATGCACGCAGCGCATTGCTAGAGCCATAGCCATAGGCATAGGCATGCTGACGGAAAAAGTCCAACTCGATAGGCTAAAATACGGTATAACCTCGAGGTATACCGAGCTGAAAATCACAGGGTACGTAGTGTTTGTAACACTGAATCGAATGGTCTTGGTCCGAAGAAGCTGCGACAAACGGTTTCCCAATCGAACGCGCTCCGAATATGGCCATTTTGTACACAACTAGATGGTGTGGCTACCTGGCTGCACGCTGTGACGTCATCACCTGGATCTGGGTGATGCGCGCTCAAATTCGCACATGTTCGATTGGGCGTATCTGACGAACCATAGGCCGCAGCCACCTTGGATAAAGACTATTCGACTCAGCGACCGGAACTCTACAGACTGTGCAATTTAAATTTTTCACCGGACTTCCCCTTTAACTAATTGTCGACTTGGCAGACCTTCCCGTTTACAATACAGTACTCTGGTACAGCACATTGAGAATCACACATGGAAGAGTTTGCCGCACAAAAGATCTCCCTCACCTTACAGAAAGAGAGAGAGAGAGAGAGAGAGAGAGAGAGAGAGGCAGACAGAGAGGGAAGGGGAGGGGGGGGGGGGGGGGGCACAGGACAAGTATGCAGCTGTAGTAGGTAGAATGGAGGACAGTGCACTGCAGTACTTACATTGATCATGGGTTGCTGTGCTCCATACTGCAGCTTAGCCTCGGTCAAGTTGACAACACCACGGATTATCTGCACACAACCACCATACATTGAATATTGATGGCAACAATCTTATCACTTGTGCCCAAGTCCAAGAGAAGAAAAGACTGTACAGCATTCATTCATCAAGACAATGTCTGATTCATAACTTACAGGATCCTTCTCAGTTTCATAGATGAGCAGGTATGGCCGGCGAATGACAACAAAACGCTTGTCCCAACCACTGCGACACTGCTGCATGAAGTTCAGATAGCCCTTGATCGCAATCGATTTACTGCAACAACAAAACAAAAAAACCACGACGATGAGGAAAACAACAACAGCACAAGAGAAACCACTAGTTCAAAGTTGGCCGTAGGAAAAATTCATGGTTCGCGTGAGACCCAGTAAGAAAGGTCAAGAAGTGTACGCAAACGGTCACAATGTACTTTTTACTATACATGTACTACCACATACAAAGGCGTCAACAGCATGTCAACAGCATGTCAACAGCATGTCAACAGCATGTCAACAGCATGTCAACAGCATGTCAACAGCAGAGCAGGTACATACCCAAGTCGAATTTCCTGCATCTCCGGGACAAGCGACTGACGGAACGATTGACGATTCACACGTCCCACAAGGCCATTGGTGATGTCATCAGCAGCCTGCAGCACGCACACACACACACGTGCACACACACACACACACACACACACACACACATGGACACACACACACACATGTGCAAACACATGTGCACACACAGACACATATGCATGCATACCGAGCAATAAAACAATGATCACCTATTTCTACAAAGCTATGGATGCCATAGCAAATGACCTATTCCTCTTCCAAACATGGCACTACAGTATACCGTAAAGTCTTGTATAAAAGCCGCACTTGAATAGAAGCCGCCCTCGAATAGAAGCCGCAATTTTGGGCCCATCAAATCACACAGAAGCCTGGTTTTAGTGCTGACATACATAGAAATACCTGTCTTGTAAAGAAGCCTGTCTCGCATAGAAGCCTGCAAAATTTCACTAAGAAAGTCATAGAAGCCGCGGCTTTTATACAAGACTTTACGGTAGGCAAAATAACTTTTGGAAATGTGGACAGTGCGAAGTCCAATGACAAAGAAGATGTGAGATTGCAGGAAGAGACAACACAAACTACCACAGCAAACACCATCGCCAGTGCACATACAATGAAGTGTAATAAAGAGCAAAGCAACAAACAACAGCAAGTGTCACTCATACCTCGAGAACGCGCTGGGACAGCAGTGGCCTCTGCATCAGCTGTGCATACTGTAGTCACAGAGAACAGAGAACAGAGAACAGAAGACAGACAGACAGACAGACAAGAGTAATGACTAACAGCAGTCTCCCTGCTAAGCCCCTGAAACTCAACAAATGCAGCGAGAGAGGTAAAATATTAAATGCGCTCTTTTAAATCCTCTCGGAAAAGTCCAAGAATCTGCAAAAGTTGGAGAAGCGTTCCTTTATCCTCTCTAAATTGTAAAAGATTTTCCGAAGCTATAATTATGACATTTGTTGGTTGAAACTTTAAGATTCCGGCGTTTATAGATCTACGCACATGGAGTACCATTAAGTACAAGTGCTACAAGGTGAGACCAAAAAGATCATGTACAGTGCTTAGGTCTCTGAGTGTCATGGGCTGGCTGGCGCTTTGCACAGGAGAGATCATTCACAGTTAATTAAGACCAGCCCGTCACACTTAGTCTTCCAGGAGACATTTCTCCAAGAATCAGCAGAAGAAAAAAGAATGCACCCTTAGTGTCAGATTCCAGCGTCCTGCCCAGGATGACCAAATATTTACCATCTGTTCGCTCGGCCCACCCACCACATACATGTACAAGCACAACTGGTGGGAAAAAATTGAAAGCAGAAGCATGTATGGGTATGCATGTGCGTGTGACAACAGCTTACCCGGAAGGTCAGCATGGAGGCACGAGACGGCGCCTCTCCAGTGCCTTGCAGTCGTATCCCCTCGTCGAGGTCAGACAGACTCTGCGATGGTGTGGAAATACCACTGTCACCACCTGAGTACACGCACGAAAAAAAGAAGAAGGAAAGTTTAGACATATTGACACCAAGGACAAAACACCACAACACCAAAAAAGCATACAGTGGCAACAAACTAGCACAGTGGCTTCACAAACCTTTGGAATCAAGTCGTTCCGCAACATCCGGGCGAGGCTCCACTTTACCCAGCTGCGTGTTTGGTAGAGTCAATGCTTTCTCGTAGAGAGCAAGCAAATGCCGACATTTGACCACCTAGAAATAAACAAACACATCATTAAAACACAGGCAAGACAGAGTTGTTGTTTTTTTGTAAAAGAGAACATAATATTTTGAAATAGAGGACTCAACCAACAAGAGGTCATTCAGTATAGGGAATTGATCTTTAAAAAAATTCAGACTAACACACAGTGCAATGCACAAATCAGTAACAAGCTGGGGCAGTGCAGACAAAACACACACAACACGCACACGAACAACTACAGCAAAAGCACAAGTAATGCAGAGGGAACAACCTTAATCATTCATGATGTGACAGATAGCAGAAGCAGCACAGTAAACAAGACCTAACAAGGACACCAAACTACACAGTGAAGGAATATCACTGACCTCATGCAATCGTTCCAGCCGATCTAGTTGGTCTTGGTGATCAATGATCAGTGAGCTGCCGCGAGGACGCCAACCCTTCAGGTTCTCCTCACCGCGCACATACGTTGACGATGTGTCCGTGATCTGACGAGATTGGTTGGTGTCTACAAGTCAAGAAAGACAGTGTAGACACAACAGCGACACGATCAGTTTACTGTAAACTGCTTGATATTCGCTACTTTTGTGAGAAAAGCATAACGTGAATACAACCCATCGTGAAATCAAACTACAGCAGTTGGTGTATGCACGTGGCATACTTGCTCCGTGAACAATTGCCATCGCAAACTCGCTGGTTCTGAGGAATCATGAAAATTTAGTGACGCGAAAATTGGGTGGTTTATACTTTCTACTATGCAAGGTACATGAGAAGAGTACTGAGCAACATCTAGATCAACCCCCGCCCATGGCTACGTCCAAATGAACATAACATCCTCCATGTCAGCAGTCAGCTCAAGAAAGATACAAGGGGGGGGGGGAGAGAGAGAGAGAGAGAGAAAGAGAGAGAGAGGAGAGAGAGGAAAAAAGAGAGAGAAAGATGGGGGGGGGGGGCGAGAGGGAGAGATAGATAGATGGATAGATAGAGAGAGACCCCATTGCCACACCACCACAATATATCCAGTTCATGGACAATGAACTTGGCACCAACATATGCAGAAATACAGAAAGAAGGCACCCAACCAGAACTTACCGATCTTCTTTCCTTGTGACCGGCGTAAGCATAGATCATAGACAGCACAGCTGCGGTTGCTGAGAAAGTACAAAGAGAGACAACAGAAAAAAACCAAGGGGGCTTACGTTCAAATAACGGCATTCATAGCAGCGAGTGACATGGGATAAACAACAGCTTTCACTACTGATCAGAGAGGCAAGGCTAGGGCGTGAGTGTGACTTAGGAACAGCTACTATTGAGGCAAGAACCACAGCTACCGGTAGAGCATTTGTTGTGTGTCCTACTTCAAAGTACAGCATTTCCAGACAGGAGAAAGGTAGGCACGGTTGAAACGGAAAGCTCAGCTGGCTGGTCCTGGGGCAAAGAGACAGGTGAGATACGTGCTATGACAGAAGCCAACACTACGAGTAAAACTTTGATGTGTGCTAACGGATAGCGACTACATGACTGTAGAGACTGCACAATACGAACGTCACATCGGATATACATACCATTGACTCTTCGGTAAAGACCCTGTCAGTGTGCCAGTCAACATTTGCCATACACTCCTGCAGCAGCAAATAAGATGAAATGTTGATAGTTAAAACTTGATACATACCGTAATGGTGATAAAGTCACAGCTGGACACCACTACTGTGAGTACAGTGACCGCAGAGAACAAGCATTACAGAGAACAAGCATTACAGAGAACAAGCATTACAGAGAACAAGCATTACAGAGAACAAGCATTACAGAGAACAAGCATTACAGAGAACAAGCATTACAGAGAACAAGCATTACAGAGAACAAGCATTACAGAGAACAAGCATTACAGAGAACAAGCATTACAGAGAACAAGCATTACAGAGAACAAGCATTACAGAGAACATGACGTATGGATTTTAGTTTCTCATCAATATTACATACACACTTGATCACTGGGCTATGTATGAGATAGTATTGACCTGATTGCCTCACAACACAACCACCTACAGCACATGTAGCAAAGAACAACAGAGATGAGCAGGCAGCACAGGACAAATCCGGACGCGTACCTTCCGCCGGGCTTGGAATCTCTGGAGTGCATCTGAATGGCGATGTCCTTGCCAACACTGGCTGGTTCACTGCAACCATCCAACTACAGGCACAATCACACAGCACAGCACAGCACAGCACAAGTATGCAGGTTACAGCTCAGGGTTTACAGCAGAGCAAAGATGACATGGTGTCAAGAGAGAGTCACGAGACCAAACAGAACGTAATACCATGGTAAGCAGCAACACGCTCACACAACGAAAAAAGATCTTATGTATTTGTCACGATGGAAATTATAAGGACCCGCCACTCCTGTGGCGACCATCTTGACACTACATACATATCCAGACGGTCAGCCATCTGAAGTACCATTTACTCGTGTGGGAGGGGTGGCTGAGCAGAAAATTTTGGAAATTTAGAGCCCAGTTGACGGTGTATTTCATTGATTCACGGGGTACCGGGAACAAAAAGTGGTACGGTCAATACCGTAGTGACCGTACAGTGTCCGACGCCCCTGATATCCCTTGCATATTGCCTACTGGTGGGCTTGCATGGCTTGTGCGGGGACAGTGCAGATGCGTACATGTACTATCAACTGCATGCCATACACTAGGCAACACCTGGAGGAGTATGTAGGAGTACCTATAAGAGAATTCAGCAGCCAGTCTGCAAAGAAGAAGACTAGTCACACAGGGTTGCTAGACTTTACCTCAATGTAGATGGTGAGAGTGAGATACACACATTTGTCTGAGGCGGTCACCCTGTGTGATAACAACACACATAGAAACAAGACACAGTGGCAGAGACACAGAGTCAAAGAAAGAGAAAAGACAGGAGACCGTACCGCTGATGCTACACAAAATCAGCTAAGCATTTACTTGGATGCCTACCCAACATGGCCACAATACATTGAATGCATTGCAAGATAAGTCCTCAGCCAGCCATACCTGTTGAGTAGTACAGAGTTATGAAGAGAGCTATCCCACACAGCCTCAAACGTATGGTAGGTCCTGAAACATACAAAGCACACAAAAGCAGCAAACAACTAATGAAGAAATGTGCCTTGAGAAACAGACCAAGTGAACATCATGGCATACAAATACCAGCTCCTGTAGTTGCATCCAGAGAGCATGTGTTTACCCGCATGCTATTACAATCCTCCCATGTGCACACACGTACACGTACACACACACACAGATACACACGCACAACCGCATGAACACACGTGCACCCGCACAAACACCCACACACGTGTGCGTGCGCAAACGCACACACACACGCACGCATACACACACACACACATGTCCTGTCCTGTAGAGCCACTGTGACAGGGGTCACGTTGGCCCCGGAGGGGCATCAGAGAGGAAGATGGAGCACGCAGCCTGATGACGCCGGAGATGGTGGAGCAAACGGAACACACACACACACACACACACACACACACACACACACACACACAGGGACGCGACTGACCTGAGATCCTCCTTGTCCAACTTGGTCGTACTCGGCAGAATGTTCAAGCTCAGTGGCTGTGAGTTACTCTCTTCACCAGTAGACATGAAATCACTACGCACACGACCTGTACACATAAAACACCCCCCCCACACACACCCACACCCACACACACACCAGGTCGATAGAAAATAGCACTAACAAATGATCTACACATGCAGCTATTAGCTTGTTCTTTAGACACTGCACTGACCAAGAGGCACCAGATACAAGGGGAAACTCACCAATAATGACTTGCTTTGCACGGCGCCAAGATACCTCTGCGCTGCTCTCCGACACCAGAGTGAAGCGCAGGCGACGTTGAATACCCTGTATAGAAGACGTGCACAGAACATCACACAGCTCTACATGTATCATACCTATTTCGCAGTGTCTTGGCGCACAGAACATCACACAGCCCAATGTGTACCATGCCTGTCTCTCAGTGTCTTGGCTCACAGAACATCACACAGCCCAATGTGTACCATGCCTGTCCCTCAGTGTCTTGGCTCACAGAACATCACACAGCCCAATGTGTACCATGCCTGTCTCTCAGTGTCTTGGCTCACAGAACATCACACAGCCCAATGTGTACCATGCCTGTCTCTCAGTGCCTTGGCTCACAGAACATCACACAGCCCAATGTGTACCATGCCTGTCTCTCAGTGCCTTGGCTCACAGAACATCACACAGCCCAATGTGTACCATGCCTGTCTCTCAGTGTCTTGGCTCACAGAACATCACACAGCCCAATGTGTACCATGCCTGTCCCTCAGTGTCTTGGCTCACAGAACATCACACAGCCCAATGTGTACCATGCCTGTCCCTCAGTGCCTTGGTTGGATATCGAGTCATTATTGATTTAATAAATTTTACGGTTCGCGTGAGACTCCAACTGAATCTTGTAAGTAGTGCCAGGGCTATGCAATGCTACAGCTCCTAAATCGTACCGTTGGATTTCACTCGCCTGTGTCTGGAGGATTGGGGGTGAGCCGGGTACAGCTGTACCTGCCACTACCTTCTCACACGGGTCATCCACCTTGATTGGAATTAGTTGAAGCGAATAAACACAGCCTCAGCTGCCTGATCATACAGGCCAAGTGAACCCAGCCTCAACCAAGTCTGCACGTACCTGGCTGATGTCTACAAACAAGGCTATCACACCCCCTGATCACTGACCCAGCTGAGCTAGCTGCGGAGCAGGTACTGCATACAAGTTGGAAGCAGCAATGCGAAATGTCCTGTACACGCATTGGAAGAACAGCTGCTTACCTGCTGCAGACAGAATACACCATTGCATTGGGAGTCTATATGGTGATCTACGGTGGCGGGCATGTACCTGAAATCAATAGCACACACAGACACAGATACATGCACACAGACACAGACACAGGCAAAAACACGCATTATCCCACACACAGACACACACACCATGCAACAGAAAACAAGCCGTAACAATAGCTGTCAATGTCAGCATAGACGCAAAAATCCTACAGTGGATTCTTAGCCACAATATGGATGCATGGACACACACCTCAGATAAAGAAGGGGTTTGTGAGTTGCACGATACTGCTTCCAGAACAAATGTGAGTGGTCCAGTCTGCACATACACCTCTCAGAATTAGGCAATGGCGGATAGTACTCTTTAGGTTTAGGTCATATTAAAGCAAAACAATACGTAGTACGGTATGACAGATGTGATGGTGCTTACCCAGTACTGCATACTGCATACTGCATACTGAATAGCCATGAGGATCAAAGATGACAGCATAACACAGAACACAACATCCCAAGCCATGTACACCTAACACTATAGAAAGCAGTGGCTGCACTTACTCTCCTGTCGGCGCAAGCTCGCACACCTCCACCCACATGAGAACATCACTGCGAGAGTATAGATGACTACTGCAGGGGAAAGAGAGAGAGAGAGAGAAACAATTAGCATGACCAGCCTAATGTGACTTAAAATACTATTTCGAACAACGGTGTCGCTACACGTACAGACATTGTCAAGATTTCAATGAGGTAGAAACGTGTGGTCTTTAGTGCTTTTAAAAGGCTGATTCACAATACCACTTTTGCAACGCGGCATGCGACTTGCGACGAGCTGCAACCGCGACACACGATTCACTATGTGTTTTCGTTTTCGCGACATCCTTATGCAGTGCATGTACTATGCACGTGCACCCAGAGTAGAAACTGTAATCCATTTATGTATGCTGCGGGTGGCACGTCGCAAAAGTTGAACCTTCTTCAACTTCTGCAACAGGCACCGTGCGACAGTACAAACTGAATATACACCCAGCCCTATATACCACCTACCATATACACACTTGCACACACATGCCCCTACCCACCCACATGTGCACACATATACGCATGTATTTGTGTAAGAAAGGATTTATAGGTCAGATAGGAACTTACTCAGCCGGGTTGCTCGACATGGGTGCCTCTGCAAAGACAACATCAAAGCAAAGCACAAATGTGAAAAAGCCTTCCTGGGCGGTTTCTACAATACCATAGACAGTGAACTACCCTCGACACGACATAACAGAAGCAAGCATTAGTCTCAGTAAGCACTCCAGGGTACAGGTGCATGCACGCCAGGACCTCCACAGCATGCTTATCATAATAGCATGAGCACGCATGAATATGAGCCCAATGTACAGCTACTAAGGAAAAGAGCAACAATGGCTTCACTGAGTTGCAACTGGATGTCCATACAGGAACAGACCGGTGATTAGTTTGTAGTTTCTACTGCTAGAATATAGCGTATACCTGAGAGCAGTGGATAATCCTGGAGTGCATGAACATGAGTACTAGTGTGACTGTGAACACATGAACAGTAAGGGCACCGTCAGGGGCACAGGACACAGTCACACTTACGGCTTGCTGACCGCGATACAGTCCTGGACTGGCGACGCCTGCCAAACACAACAGACAGACAGACACAAACACACAAAGACACAGAACCACATAGACACAGGCACACAGACACAGAAACACATAGAAACACACACACACACACACACACACACACACATAGACACACACAGATACACACAGACACAGACAGGAACACACAGACACAGACACACAGACAGACAGACACACACACAGTAGAGGTTGATCAGAATGGCCGTAGAGGACAAAGTCAACGACAGCACCTGGACATTATTGCATACAATAGGAAATGCAGACCAGTCATACCACATCATGAAAATATCCACACATCTCTAGCACAAGGTCATAACAGCACAACGTACGATGCACTCGGACTCAGCGGGTGATCGCGAGAGCGTCCATACAGCTCAAACAGCATAGGCACCCGGTGCAGTTTCGATAAGTTCTCCGGTGTTAGGGAAATCTCCACCTGTAGCAGAGAACACAGAACAAGTGCAAGCACTGCTCGAGATACGCATAGACAAACATTCTGTCAGACTTCTCAGATAACACAGTAAAAGATTTCCAATTTTCCACAGTTAAAGACCCTGCATGTAGAGAATATTGATAGATTCTCCAGTCTCCATTCAACCCAGTGCTTTTCAGCAACTCACCACTTGCGAGAACTGGAAATTGTCCGACGTTTCCTCTGCATCGTTGGTGATGAACGTTGTGTTGAACTTGTCACCACGCTGCACAAAACTGCATCAGAGATAAGAACATACACACACACTCAGCACTACATGTACTTCCAGCAGTAACGCAACAAAAACGTATATATTGGAAAAAGAAGTACATGGATCTGGCAAGACAAATCACGGGCTATTAAATGTTGGCCAAATTGCTTTCTACATGAACTGCAGTAAATGTTTCGTGAAGAACATATTGCACACACAAACCTACCGATAAATCAGCCGTGGGTAGGGTACAACACTGATAATTAGTGGATATACGGAACATATTCTGGGGTTCTCAGGTGCAGTAAGATTGATTAAGAACCTGATGACAAGTGAACTTAGGCATTACACAGCTAAACTATACATACCCCAGCTGAATGAAGAGCTCCGTCTCGGTTTTGGACACACCGACAAGCCGGTTGACACGCACACGGAAGCGCACAGACTGGCCATCGGCACCGAGAGCGCCCAGCGTTGAAAGCCAGCCGGGCTGTGGTAAGTGTATGGATGTGTCGTCAGGCGGCAGGCCGTTCACCTGCAAACGCGGCGCCATCGGCCTTCGACCGTCGGGACTGGATGAAGACGGCGGGGAGTCAGCCTCGCCGACCGCCTCCTCACCGCTGCCAACTTCCTCTCCTGCTAAGTCTATCACCTCCTCACCAGCACATACCTGTAACAGACACACACAGATAACAGTACAGAGTACATGATGTACAGAGCATTTTTAAATACGTTGTCTCTTGCAAGTTGACCCTACAGTGAGGTACACCTACTGTAAAGTGACAAACTTTAGCGTTTTCATAAATTGGGCTGGTTCATGATGAGAAACTTTTGCGATTCTATCTCTTCAGTCGGATCTTGTCTACAATCAATGTACGGAGAGGTTTGCGGCGATTTATGTTCGCGAATGTGTGATGGTCGCGAAAATAGCGAAATTTAATCTCTAGCGAAAGTTTCTCCCTTTACAGTATATGGAAAAGAACTTGACACGTGGAGTGCCAGTACAACAGGAAAAGCTGACAATGGAAAAGTGAGACACTACTATTCGTGGTGCATTCACATGGTGCACAGACACAACACTAGGAATGATGACAGGTGAGATCGGAACTACCACACAATGGCTCAATACCATGCAAGACCAATGATGGATAGCTGACGGGAACATGGCATCACAATACAGTATACGTTCACGCTCAGTGCGGCACACGCATATCTATCTTGTGTCTACTCTACAGTACCTGGTGGCGATCAGCATCATCAAGAGGCGACTCCATCTGAGTTGGTGTTGACGGCTCAGCCATGGATTGCATCTCCCTGACCGGTGTCGATGAAGCAGCCGGAATGCCGTCAGTTTTCGTGACCTAAAGACACACGCAACAACAACGTCAATGACACCACCAGCAGCAGCAGCAGAACCCAACAACGTCATGGTATATGCAATCAGCAATGTTACAACTGAAGTACATACTGTAAGAGCAGAAATTTTCGGTGGTGTTTTATTTTCGGTAACTTCGGTGCCGACAGGTTTTACCGAAAATAAAACGCACCGAAAATTTCGGTACAACCGATACTGTATACATGTAGTACAAGCACACTTACCTGGAGAACGGGTTTTACTGAAAATTTCCCTCTACCGAACCGCCGATTTTGGAGAATACCGAAAATATTACACCACCGAAAATTTCTGCTTTTACAGTATAGCCGACGAGATTTATATCCTCGGCCATGGGGCTGCACAACACCTATCCTATTGCTTAGGAGATATTTAGTTTAAAACATGACATGGCCAATGCAATTAGCAACCCAAACTGACAGGGTGCATTGCAACAAGAAATAATACACCTATATCTGTCTCTTATCCGGGACGTCTGCGGTAGTCTGCTTTAGATAGCGTCCGCTACGTGGTTTCCATGAAACTCAGACCAAAAACACTGGCCGGACGACCAAGGTGCCCCTAAATGTGAGGTCTGGATAAGAGAGACATGAGTGAACTACTGGTATACCACAAAAGACGGCAGCAGCATACCACGCATAAGCTTTCTAACTTTCTGAGCATTGTCAACAACCAGTGCTCTCAACTTACATCATCCAAAGAAAGGTGGCGTAGATCCTTCTCATTGACTTCTTCCGACGCTGCAGCAGCAGATCAACAAAAACAAGGCAGTGAGGCAATATGTAGCAACAGGTATACAGTAAAATACCGTTGATCCACTACCACTCCCTACACGTGCATCAATCTCTCTCTCTCTCTCTCTCTCTCTCTCTCTCTCTCTCTCTCTCTCTCTCTCTCTCTCTCTCTCTCTCTCTCTCTCTCTCTCTCTCACACACACACACACACACACACACACACACACACACACACACACACACACTTGTACTTGTTGCTCACTGCCAAAACTGGTCACGTGGGTCTCCCCGGGAGAAGGGAGAGAGACTCAAAAGGAATCTTGGAAAGATGACTCAATTGGCTATTGAACCGCCCAACGGCCGACACCCCCTGAAATCCCCAAAATTCTGGGTGGACTGGAAAATGATCCTACTTATGGGCTCACCACACCTCAGTAAGTGGGTGAGGACAAGGTGCAGAAAAAGGATTGACGGCATCAGGGTATCCGTCCCGGGATCCAACTGCAGTTACCCCTGACCCCAGTGAAGGTAATACTTGCTACTAGTGTGGGTGGCTAAATCAGAGTGGGTCTGATATAAGCTTGACCAGCACCATTGATTACAAAAGAGTTAATCTAGCCAGAAGAAGTCCATGGTAAGCAGGTATGTATACTTCAAATAGAAAATATATGAACCCTGGAACCAACAAAGGTGGCAGGTACAACATTATACCTTCAAGCAGCCGAGCCCGTTGGCAACAGACCCAACACAATCAGGCATAAGTGTACCCACCAACCGAACTAGCTGGCACACACACACACACACGCACAGGTTCTCATCTGTCTCCCTACCACTCTCTACATGTGTACATGTGTATCAATAACTCTACAAGTGTGTTAGCCTTGGGAAAGCTTTGCTCCCACTCACCATCGACAGGTTCTATGGTCACTTGCACTTTGCCGATGGTATCTGCCTTGTCACTGACGAGCAAGACCTCATGTGACAGCGGAAAATCATACACAATGTTGTTGACGTACACAAAGCCCCTGCATAGACACACAGTGTACAACCAAGTCAATATCAGACAATAAAATAAAATAAAACAGATATATCCAGAAACTCATTCGTACAAAGATAAATTTGATTACCATCTCAGAGCCTGGAATGCAAAATAAAACTGACGGCAGAGCAACAGTGTTGCTACACAATATACAGTGAACGTACCTGCCAATGGGTCGGAACCAACTTGTCCGGTCTGAGAACGGATTCGTTGTGGACAGAGTCGTTGGCAAGCGGTGTTCAACAGACGATTCATACAGCGCTCGCATGTCGTAAATTCTTCGCCTAGGCCGGAGAACAAACAAAACGTCAACCGTTGTGAACGGATTAGTGGGGTAATAGAGAGTATACAACACACTAACCAATGCGCTCCTTACTACAGTGCTGGCCAAAAGAAATCCAACTTCATGAATAAAATAGTGCCGGGTGCGACACAGCCCTAGCACCACACATACTGGTCTGTGAACTCGAACACGGCGTTACTTATTCATGAGGTTGAATTTCCCTGGCCAGCACTGTAGTTACAACTCGGAAGCACTTGTCACTTCAAGCAAACACACTATCTACCATACAGCCTTAGTGTAACATTGTAGGACAATAGATACCGTAAAGTGTTGTATAAAAGCCGCGGCTTCTATGACTTTCTTGGTGAAATTTTGCAGGCTTCTATATGAGACAGGCTTCTATACAAGACAGGTATTTCTATGTATGTCAACACTAAAACCAGGCTTATGTGTGATTTGATGGGCCCAAAATTGCGGCTTCTATTCAAGTGCGGCTTTTATACAAGACTTTACGGTACATACACACAGACACAGAGCTACCAGGCAGTGTAAACCAATTACCACCAAGTATTATGAAGCAGTTCCAGGCCTGGCTTGCACGCACTTGGCGGAGTAGTGCACGGCGGAACCATAACCACTAGCCCGCAATACACTGAACACAGCGTGGCATCACTGTACATTATCCAGTACTCACTTGAACTTGCGCAGTGACCAGTGGTGGACAGCATGGTTGGTTTGATCAGTCACTTCAATGGCCACAACGGTGTGCTGCTGGCGATGACTGGGTGGTACACCTAAGCCAGCGGCAGCAGCAGCAGCACCGCCTAGGATGGCAGATGAACTGGCTGGTGATGTTAGAGCCGCGCTGCTTTGGTTCAAGGCACGTGGAGTAGCGGTACCCGAGCTGGATGGGTCTACTGGATCCTTGGAGATGGAGGCCATGGTAAACATGCCGGTGTTGAGCTGTGATTCGTTGAGGTCGGTGCCATCGTGAACGCTGCTCGGGATCGGTGTGTACGGTGTGGATGTGAGTAGAGTAAACTGGAACCACACCTGTAAGAACAGATATTTACACAAGCGAACACACACACACACACACACACATACGTACACACACACACACAGCCAGAGAGACACATACGTACATGCGCACATGCAAAACACAATACAGCACATCACTACTCAGTACTGTGTAATCTAAAGACGGATGAGCCGCTGTCCGGGGCAGGATCATACGGACTGATCGCACACAAGAACAAAGAGTCTTGGCTACCCAGTCTACTGGAGATAAAGCTTAGGACAACACGTAAACAAACACGAAGTTGCACAAATGAGATGCAGTGCGTGTACGGTCTACACTGCAAATTGCCTCTAGGCAATAAGTAAGGCATGGTCGCAATTGTCTGAGACAATTGTGCACATCAGTACATTCTACTGATGAGGAACAAAACAAAGTGGAGCTATAACCACACGCCATGTACAGCAACAACCAACTAGAACCACACCCCAGTCTGGTGGGAGTATTCAAAACAGCACTTGCTTCCGGTGTGACACAGATCTCTATGCAACAACCAATTGCTTACCCTCTTTTTCAGCTCTACACTGATAGCGTTGGCCTCTTTCAACAATACCGCATACGTGAGGAGATCCTCCTGCAGTTCATGTAGAAGAACAAACATGCACAATTTATAAACCCACAGCCAAACCAAGGACAACAAAACACGCCAGCAAAAAGCTCAGGAGCACTGGAGACAAACAAGAGAAGCAAGCAAGATGCAGCGGTAGTAAAGCCAATACTTAGCTGACAAATTCACACCTGGCTATTCGTGCTGGATCGAATCGAGCGATCATCGCACCTTGCAAGTGGTACGTACATGTATGTGAAACACAAATTATGATCATGAGGTGCAAAAGTTCACTACTTCTAACAGTCAATTTCTACGCAAAGGTGAAAAGCGCTGACGTACTAGTACGTGTACGTAGATACAAACATATAAAGCAACACTTGACTGTGTCTAGACAGAGGTGATCAAGGCGACAACGTCTCATGGCTAAAACAGTTACCTTGAGTGAAGTATACTGATGGTTTTTCCAGCGCTCCAAAGCTAGTCTGGCGCGTACAAGCTGCTGCTCTGTCAGCTCTATCACACAGCACAAAGAGAAGAAATAGGCATCAGAGAAAATGTTAGCACTCTCCACACTCGTCAATGGTGCACCAGTAGTTTCTGGGCTGCCATGCGATACTTCAGAATCAAATGATTTGCTATGTTTGATTGAGAGAGGGACAGTGAGTGAGAGAGAAAGAGAGAGAGAAAGAAAGAAAGAGAGAGAGAGAGAGAGAGAGAGAGAGAGAGAGAGAGAGAGAGAGAGAGAGAGAGAGAGAGAGAGAGAGAGAGAGAGAGAGGAGAAGCGACAGAGAGAGAGAGAGAGAGAGAGAGAGAGAGAGAGAGAGAGAGAGAGAGAGAGAGAGAGAGAGAGAGAGAGAGAGAGAGAGCGAGAGCGAGAATAATTCACCCAGGCCGATAGCAACAAAGCCAGTATGCTATACTGCATGACACCTTACCTGGCTCTGCTGGCTTCTCCACCACTGTCCCAGAGGGCTCTGCAAGAACTTGTTCCTGAAGCTGCTTGATCTTCTGCTCAAACTCCTGATTTGATTACAGCCATGTACACCAGGCACAACAGAGACACGGGACATGGTCAGAATCTCAATATCCGGCGGCTAGCGTACACTGATACCATGCGAGAATGACAACTGAATAAGCTGCTGACTACAGAGTGCAGACTGCATGTTGTGTCTCACCTCCTTCTGTTGCTCCAGGACGGCTTCCGCTTCCTCCTTCTCTCTTTTCATTTGCTCTTCTAAAACCGAGACCCTGAAGGACGCAAAACAATTATCACAACATCAAGCATCTGGTATTATTGGCATACAGCATACCCAACGGCAAGAGTGAAGACACTAGAGGTCAGTACATGAACAGACAGCATCACTTATTACAGAGCAGGATTTCTACACAGCTTTCTCAGAAAAAGGAGAGTACAGTTCATTTCAAAACTATAGACGCGTACCTAGGCAAAAACCGTTATGCCAGCCTCTTTTCCACATAAAATCTGTGATCACTTTGTGCATAAATTTTTCCAAATTGGGCGTCTGTTATCCAATCATTTAGAAACTATGAGAGTAATTGTGGAGCGGACCTGAGCAATATTCCGAAAACTATTCTCAAAAAGTTCCAGCCAAATTTGAAATATTTCAAAAACCCTACGCGTCTATAGTTTTGAAATGGACTGTAGGTGCACTCACTTTTCCTCCATCTCACGTTGAACAGTCGCGCCCTGAACCTTAATCAGCTCCCGTTGAGCAAACGACCAATCAGCTAGAGCGGTGCTGTCACCATCGGCCGGTTGCGATGACTCTTCCTTTTCCCGCTCTTCCCTGCGGAGATGCACACGTGCACACGCACACAAACAGTATTCATACCTTTACAAGGCTACTCTCCTCTGCGTTGGCTGCCACACATAACTACATAGGCCGTGCAGGTACATAGTGTCATATCCATACTATTGACACGTGCCTTTTAGGCCTCTACGTGACAAGTCTGCCTTATTTAGGTGTCTAATTATTTATCTATCTCCCGTAAACGGGTTCATAATCGTCTTTATTTTATGTCTTCACACAAGGCCTGGGGAATATTTGGTATACTGTAATTTCACAAATTTTCGGTGTACTTTAATTTTTGGTACTTTCGGTGCGTCTGTTTCATACCTGAAATTTCAATACACCGAACAAACACTAACACACATAATCCAATAGGGAACTGCTACTCTGTACCTAAAATTTCTGTTCACTTAACCTGGCCTGTTGCCCTCATACTGAAAATATTGAGCACCGAAAATTTCTGAAATTAGAGTACCCTGTTATTTCCCCCAGCTAGCTCCCGCTCTTTATGCAATAGTTTGTACCAAGAGTACATGAAAACCAGAGTGTGCAGCTCGGATGAGTGGCTGTCACGGCGGAATTCCGTGATTACATCATTTTAGTGATGTAGTGCGTACAAGCAGGATTCAAGCAGGTCTCTTTCTGCACAACTGCAGCTCAGTTGTACGCACTACGCCATTTCCCGCCTCAGATCTGCACCAAATATGATGTAATCACGGAATTCCGCCATGACAGACACCTATAGCAGAAAAGGTCCCAAGCTGCACACTCTGCTTTTCATGTACTCTTGGCGGTACGTATAGGATAAATGCCGAGGCTGAGTTTTTATGGGAAATAAAAATTCGCCTCGGGATTTACAACTTGTTTTTATTTTCCATAAAAACGAAGCCGAGGCATTTATCCTATGTAAATTGAACTTTCATACAAACTGACACTCAACACACACTCGTCGTACTCCGATATCCTTTCACATAAGCCAAGTGATCAATGGGAAGCTGCACACAGCCCATCTTCTTTCCGGGCTGGTTGGTAGTCGTAATTTTTCTACTTCTGAAAGCGCGTGCACGTTTCGTTCATTGAGCTGCAAAAAGCGCGCGCACCTTTGGACGGAACGTACGACACGTGGAATGGTTGCGGCATTCCCGTTATGGGAGTACGCACCGCCGCATGCGGTGCAACGATCCTGCTGCTGCTCCTGCTCCTCCTGCTGCTGCTGCTCCTCTTGCAGCTGCTGTTACTGCTCTCGCTCCTCCAGGTCCTCTCCCAGGTGTCGTGGCTCAACCTGCTCCGATGCCGATGCTCCTGCCGCCTACTTCGGCGGGTATGGAGGGGATGCCCAACCCAATCGGCCGCTCATCATGCCAGAGGCTTTTAACGGTGAGGGTGATTGGGAAGAATATAACTTCAGTCTTGTATTTTGAAGAATGTGCAAACCTAAATGGGTGGACTGAGGCAGTACAGGCACAGTTTCTAGGGGTCAGACTAAGGGGGGCGGCTCAACGAGTTTATACCACCCTTCCCTTAGGACATAGGAGGGACTGGCCGCAGCTACTTGAAGAAGTGGGTCGCCGATTTGCCCCCATTGGGAATGGACGTCAGCTTAAAGCTCAATTTAAAGGCAGACGCCGCCAGACTGGGGAAGCACTAGCCCGTTATTGCGATGAATTAAGACGGTTAGTGGTGCGAGCGTACCCAACTATGACTCCAGACAATCAAGGGGAGTTGTTGAGGGACCTATTTATCGATGGGCTTTCTCCCTCCAAATTGCAACTACGGGTATTGGAGAACCCAACGTTTAATGTGGATGAGGCCCTGGAATATGCTTTGCATCTAGAGAGGGTATGGGACGGTACGGACTTGACCGCTGTCCATCAAGAACCACATGAAACTCTAAACATGCAGTTAGTAGCCGCGGCCAGTGCTCCTGTGTCCCCCTGTCCGCCATCTGTGCAGCGTAGACTGACTGATATGGAATCGGAAATGAAACTGATGACCGAGAAACTTGATAAATTGTTAGCTGTCAGACCGAACGTGATATGGAATCGGAAATGAAACTGATGACAGAGAAACTTGATAAATTGTTAGCTGTCAGACCGAACGTGCCTTCTGTCCCACCATTTGGGAGAAATGACCGTGAGGGGCCGGGGGAAGTAACCGGGTTTGGAAAAATGCACCCTCAAACAGGGGAAACCGCCAGGGAAACTTCCACTGACCGGCACACGGGGCAGTGATGCCGGTCAACTAAAGAGACCCCCAGGCCCTCAGCACGGGATCCGCCCCCGGGGATTGACAGCAGAGCAGACCAGGGCGTTAGACACCCGCCGGACTACGACAATAGGAACGCCAAGAGCAGCAAATACCTGTAGACAGTAGAGGGGTTCCGGAGTACGATTTTTCGTGCCAAAATCCGTAGACGCGATACGGATTTTTTATACGTCGTTTTCGAGCAGTGAAATGTTCTGGAGTACGAAACTTCTATGTTTGCCGTCATTGCCTAGGTTACGATCGCAAACACGTCACATTCTCGCGCTATGCCTTTTTATTTTGAAAATTTGTACCGAAATCAAAACTTACTGTGGAATCGATGTTTCTCGTACCAAATGTGTATGCAAAAAATCTTTCTGCACCCGATGACGCAAAATCTCCATACGAAACATGGTTCGTATGAAAGCCGGTCCACACGGATTCTCCGTGCCGAAAAATCGTATGGAGCACGTCTCGAAAAAATCCGTAGCGCCCATACGGATTTCGGCACGGAAAACCGTACCCCGAAACCTCTCTAGTATCAACATCAATGGTCTGACACCACTTTGAAAGTAGGGAAGAACTGCTACATTGAATACCTAATACTTACCTCAATAGCCGGGCTTGCTCAGGGTGATTGAACCGGAAGACATGGTTTGCACCCAGGATTATACGGGCACCTGTGTTGAGCACCGTACTCTCATGGATTATCTGACCATTCACATACACAGTACCGTCCTTGGGTGTGATCTGAATCTCACCTAATCATGACACGACATGTGTGGACATGCACATGCACATGTACACACTCACTCACACACACACACACACACACACACACACACACACACACACACACACACACACACACACACACACACACACACGCAATACAAGCACTGGAAATGGAAACTCTATGCATAGAAGCAAGTCACCCAGACAAATCAAGAGCGAAGATTAGATTGACCAGCCACCAGTCCATTCCACACTAACATGCTTCATACTGACAAGAATAGGACAGGTGCTCCAGTGAATCCAGTGAATCTAGACATGCGACTGCCGGAGTAAGATCACAGGTGTTTCTAGATGGTACAATACCTGCAGTGTTCTCCATGACGCAGTGTTCATCCTGGATATTGAGGCCGGACAACTGAATATCTTGCTTGACTGGTGAGTTATGTCGGCCAACACGACACACGCCCTCCTTGATGTAGTAAAGCAGGCATTCGGACATCAGCGGGTCCTCGTTCAGGTTGACAAGGTGGGGCATTGTCGACGGCTGGCCGATACCCACCGCAGCGCTATCCTCGTGAGCGTTCACCGACAGACCGATTGCAGCAAGCATAGTCTCACTGCGCATTGAAAGAGATAGAATGAGAAAAATTACTTAGACATCAATTATATGGGCAAAGAATTGAGGGAGATATACATCACGCTACAAGTGTGAAAAGGTCACCGGGTCAAAAACGGCATGAAGATCAAATAATAATACTTACACATCGGATGTATCAAGAGGAAATATTATTCTTAGCACTCACACGTGGACTAACACCAATCTTTCCTCTTGATACATCCGATGTGTTAGTATTATTATTTGATCTTCATGCCGTTTTTGACCAGCTGACCTTTTCACACTTTTAGCGTGATGCTTATCTCCCTCAAGTCTTTGCCCAGATAATTGCTGTCTTCGAGTCATTCTTGCTTTATTCCCTGTAAGAGCCCATGAAGAGAAGGGAACGAAAACGTTTGGTTCTAACCTTCCTAGTGTTCATTTGGACTGGTGTGGATTGCGCAGATGCATGTTCTACATTGAAGAATTGGAAACGCTTCCAATTTGTTCCAGGAATGAAAAAAATCACGTAAATACCAAATGACACATACAGTCAGCCTTGCAAATAACGGCCCTTGATGGTGCATGAGAAAAGTATTGTTATTCACGAGTTGGCGTGATACGTGAGGTTCAAAAATACGCAGTCACATGGTCCCTAGGTCTGAAGAGTGTGTCGTTATTCACGGGTTGCTGTTCTACCCGAGGCCGTTATTCACGAAGTCGATGACCACTTTTCAAGTGCACACTGAGAAAGACCACCACCACGCATAACACCTCCTAGCAAACCCAAAGAGCCAACTCTCTGGTAGCCAATCCAGGAGGCTTGAAAGCCATTCTAGCTGCAGCTGCAATACACATGTTGTCATTTGAATCAAATAGGCTACCTGGCTTACATATCATTCACTTGCACACTTGTTTTCATTTTCAATAAGTGGTTTGAATAGTTTTCACAGCCGAGCTCGGCCAATCGGAAAATCCAAAAACATCTTACAAACAACATCTCTAGCTTACCGCTCCGATGTCATGAGCTGTGTTTTCTTCAGCTTCTCTTCCCAAGTCTGGTTGAGCTCGGCGATCAGTTTCTCAGATTCCTGCAGCTTTTCCAGAGCCTCGCGCTTCTCTTGATCCGTGGCTGAACTGGCGCGAGGTCGAGCTGTTGCCCCAGCGGGTAGCTCTTGCTTACCAGAGAGGCCTGGGCAAACACACATCAACAACAGAATGAGACAGTGTTAGTGGACATTAAAGTGTAACTTGTAGTTCCTTGGTCCTTTTCTTTGCTATCAATGTATCCCTGGCTCTCCATCCGAGTCCATCCTAACGTAATGAGAATGGATTGTTTCAAATATCGGAGTGATGACGTTGCAAGAGATACTGCCATAGTCCTAATCAGAATCCAGGCACGTGAGTAGAAATGCAAGATGACTGGGCGAGAGAACAACCCAAAAAGCGGTGCAGATCTGCTCACAGGGTCCCAGTGTCAACCCCCCCCCCCCCCCACACACACACACAGTGACACCTAAATAAAATATGATACTAATACCTACCGATGGATTTGAGCTGTGCCTCAAGACCTTCAGCGCGAATCAAGTCCCGGAGTTGGGAAACCTCTGACTTCAGCTCCCTGATCAGCTGTCAGAGGAACAAATCATGCAAGATAGAATAGCGGATTTGAGTGTGAGCATAAAGCAAAAAGGAACCATCACTTTAAAGCACAGCTTCTCAAGAATAAACCAGGGTTCCAACATGCAAACCTGGGCCATTGGCACAGTAATACCCATGCTCCTGCTACAGTACATCAGGTGTATTCATTACTTTTGAGGGAAAGTTGCAAACAGGAAAAGTCTGAAGAAAAAAATTGACTGTTACCACCAGGACTCGAACCAGGGATCCTGGTTTATGGCCAGTGATGCTCTACCACTAAGCTAAGCTCTTGGGCAGTCAATCTTACCTTTGCATTGGGATCTTCGTTGACAATGGCCTTGCACATAATGGCCTTGGCGCGATCAGCATAGCGTAGCGTGCCGAGCGTCTCCTCATAGTTGATATCCGCAGGACTGAGTGCTGCTACCATGGCTGTGCGAGAGTTACCACCTGTCAGAAACCAACCGAGATGCAGCACGACTTACAGTCAACATCGGTGGACATCAGATATAACAACAACTTGCGAATAACGGCACAATCTTCAGACCTACAACTACAAGTGACCGTTTGACGGCATACTTTCAATCTCATGAATAACGACACCCGGAGAATAACGACATATTCTCATGTACACTCAAGGGTTGTTGTTTGCAAGGTTGACTGTATATGTGGAAAGTAGTGGCCTAACACGAAGTCACGGATACATCACAGCAACAAGACAGGCCTGTATGTGTATGTAAGTGTATGTACGCATGCGTGGTATGCACGGGCACGTGCGTGTGTGTGGTGTGTGGGTGCGCGTGTGCGGGCTTAGGTACATGCAGCAATACATTGGAGTAGCAAGTGCCTGTAGCATTGGATGTGCCCTGAGACTTCCACGAAGCAGGAACTAAGCAATGACTCCATTACAAGACATTTACTGATATGAAAGCATGGATGAGTGATACTAGCATGGGCTCTTTGATACCTCAACTTACACTGAGATGTTACAAGGCAAATATTATACATTTGCAGCAGATGTCGCCACAGTCGCCTGCATGCTCCATAACATTTGTGAGCAGCCATCATGCCTTGGCAACGATGCCTAAATCCTGACAACTAATGATCAGGAACAACGGGGAAACTCCCTGGCAATGATTTCTAAGTGAACGCTCACAACGTTCAGAACATTGCAATGATGCACTGCCTTACCAAGATTTTCACGAAGTAACCAAGTCAGAACTGAGTCTCGGTACGGAACAAAGTTCTTCAGATCAACCTTCTTCCTCTTCTTTGGATCGGACTGTGCAAGAACAGAGAAACATACGGAGGCGTGCATGCACCGTTTCAAAACCACACTAAAGAAAGACTCGCCAAACTGTAAGCGGCTTGCAAGAATTTAAACATTCTGAGTGACTGATCCGCAAACGTTAGACCAAAATCTATTGGGTCGGCCATTCGCTGCCAGGTCTCCATAGATACCAGTAACTCGGACGGTCACTTGAACGTATACATAATTGAAAGCAGGTACATGTATATGAGTTGGTGCGGCAAATAGCATGATTTTGGGAAGGAGACGGTACATTGACTCGGCAACTTACGGCTTCAGCCAGAGCATGGATGACCTTTCCCAGAGTTGTCAGGGACTTGTTGATATTGGCACCTTCCTGCACGCCATCAGTCAACACAGCAAAGCAGGAGGAACAAGCAGAGAATTGAAGGAAGAAAAACACAATGACGTGGCTGATTCACCAATCCTGGTGACCACTGACCAGAATTATACACGTTTGGCAAGAAAGAACTTGCAAGAAAATGTTAGTCCTTCGAAACGCAGACATAACAAAAAAAAGTTGTAAAGCATAAACTGTCTAATCCAAGAATTTAAGTGGGGAAAACAAACAAAGGCTGCCAACAACATCATCCGTCACATGAGGGGGGGGGGGGGGGGGGCAAGCATTTATAGAACATACTAGTAAAAATATGGTTAAAATCCAGGGGGGGGGGGGGGGGGGGAGTTACACAAGGCTACTGTGTATACTCTACTTTGCTCCAAATTAGATGATTAATTATGGACTATAACCAATAGGCATGATCAAATACGGGCCAGTTGCAGTGCAGAAAAAGAAGAGGTCAATTGATCAAGGTGTGGCCAATAGCCTTAAGTTATATCCACTCAATGATTATGACGTGGAAAGCAGTGTTGAGCTAGTGCAAATTCAAGGAGGATTTGCTGGGCTACACCATACATACATACAGGTACAAGTGGGTACTTGACTGCAACATGATTCTACACCAACCAGTGAGTTCCACTGTCCACTAAACACCTACTTCACTCAGGTCTAGGGCACACCCCTACCTTTAGACGAGAACCCGTTGCACCGGTTGAGTCAGCACGCTCACTGCCAGCTAAATCCACCAGACTGATCTTACTGACCTGTAAGAATACAATGCATGAAACATCGTACAGAGATTCAGACCTGTGACCATCAAAACTCAGACATGTTGAAGGCAAAAGCCGGGCTTTTCAGGCATCTAGTCATGAAGAACAGGTAATACGTTCACAGGTCCAGGCCAGATAACTGGGACAAACAAATTACCTTTTCTGAGGTAAGCTTGGTCATTTGATCAAATCTATAGCACCAAACGAAAGAACAGCGCAAAGAAAACACACAAGCATTAAGCAAAATTAGAAACAGCACAGGATTAGTTTGCAGAGATGATAAGTAATGTCCACAGACCACACAAAGGTACATACAGTATCTATCAGACAAATACTTCGAAGTAGTTGGGCACAGAGAAGCACAGTTGCTGGAGTTTCCGCGGAAAGCAAAAGCAGAGAATGTACCTTTTCTGGGTTAAGACGAGAGTAAAGACAGCATGAGAGCGACTGCTGGTCTCGTTCATGTTGGTAGCAGCAACAGTACTATATAGCAACACACACACAGACACAGACACACGGTAAGTTGATAACACATGAAATGGCTGACATGGGCTGACCTTGTCCAAAGATGACACATGTCTATTAGGGCTCAAACGGTCACGGTTTTACCCCTGACGGTTAACTGCTAAGCTAACGGTCGGTTAACCGGTTATAACCTATAAGCCACGGCAATCCTGCGGACTCTTTTTTAACCGTATATTTGACTATACTCATTCAAAAAATGTACCCTATTCAGTACAACGCACACGTGTACATTCTCTTGCATGCTCATTCATACATACTCTCACACCAAGAGACCAGATATGACCGAGTTGACAGCCCAGAAATTGCGTACGCGTGCGACAGCCCGCGAAAGTGCACACTTTGCAACGACCTGATACTTGAAAAATTGACTGAAAAGTTACTGCGCAACCGTTATCTTTATCGGTTAACCGTTAATTCTTCGTAACCGGTCTGCAACCGGTTAATCGGACTAATCGTTTGAGCCCTAATGTCTATGCTGTAGTGTTCAGTCCACAGCATGCACATACTGTAGAACGGCTAATTCTAGCGGGTAAATTTTTTAGCGTTTTCTGGATCTGGACCAATTCACGATGAAATATTTTAGCAATCCGAGCTTCAGACTTTAAAAAGAAGGATGTTGTAGTACTGTACTGTACATGTAAATGCTCGATTGGCGCGGCAAAACTTTAGCGAAAACACTCCTTTCGCTTAAGTTGCTAAAATATCACAGTCGCTAAAATTACCCGTTGTACAGGACTACTACAACCAGTTAAATTACCGGACGTGAGACTACAAATCTTCAGAGAAACCATGAGTGGAATAACCATAAGAGGAACTACCACCATAATAATATTGCACTGAACAGTTTAGCATGTGCAGCTCTAACGGCATAATTCCATACCGAGATTTGTTGCCTTCATCAATGAGACGGTCAATATCGGCAAAGGACGTTACCGCCAACTTGGCCAGGTCTTCCACGTACGGACCAAGTTTGGGATGCTCACTGGAGAATCAGATAAACACACATGGTGAGAAGTATTCACATGGACTGTCCTTACATACTTACATCTTCCACACCACTCCATGCAAGGACTGCGTACTGAAGACAGAATCCATAAGACGCATACTCCTGCCGGCACAGCACTGTTGGAGCCTTTGAGGGTGTATTATTTACACTTTGCCAGTAGTAATCTACAAGTCCTTATATATTACTAGCAGGGCATAGCTTAAGGATTTCATTTAGCTTGGACAAATGTCCTTCCGTTTTGAAATCTGTCCTGACATGCCCGGACATTTTCCACAACACATTTTCAGGGTGTTTCTTCTTTTCTTTTTTTAGCAGTACTGAAGTATATTCACAATGACTCATTAGCAGTCCAACCCATCGATTCAAGTGCGAAGTCGACACCAACAATCGAAAGTGTGAATTGACTGTAGCAACACAGGCGGATCAAGTAAAATAGTGAAGTCTACGCCTGAGACTACGGTGTACGTGTTAGTTGTACGATATGCAAGTCGCATTTGGCACGAAGCTCCGAAGAAAGCCCAACTCTGCATAAAAAGGTCGAAAGGTCGCTGCTCTCTTTTCACTTTTTTGACCGGACACTATGTCCGGTGAAATTGAAAACGTCCAGTCAGTGGCCGAAAATGGCCGGAAAATGTCCGATGTCCGGCCGTTAATCTATGCCCTGATTACTAGGGTGACAGACTTACATGCTACAGTCGTCGCAAAAAAATCCGGGCAATGCCGATACCATGGATATGAGTGATATGGAACGCGTTCACCGGCGGTACTTTGTGGCATGCATGCTTTACTGAATACTGCACTATACCAGCACAGGGGAGAAGAGCCTGCACTGAGCATGCTGCCTGCAGTCAAGCACGGCACTGCCTGTATCAGTGTATGCAGGCCCGGCAGCAGGGTATAGTAAGTAGTGGCAGTGCATGACTGTAGCCCCATGTACAGCTAGCATAGCATTGGCCGGATTCTTTTGGCGACGACTATACATACCTAATCACATACACTGCAGATATTGCACAGGTTTCAACATTTACTAAACGGAATAAAACCACATATACACTCTTTAAAATGGTCTCTACAGTCCATTCATAAAAAGATGGGTCCTGGCTCTGGCGAGCTCCCGTATTTGGCGATTTTTCGTGATTTCATCGTACACAGTGCAGTGCTGCGAACTTTGAAATTTGAAAAAGGGTCCAAAAAGGGTGCCTGAACTGGGGTTCGAACCGCAGAATGCACTGTTGCAGGCGGGGTCAAACGGCCTGGATTTTGATGGTTTTTCCCAATTCAGTGCTTTTGGGGCAAAACCTGGCCGAAATCCTATTCTTGCTTTGGCTTGCTTTTTGGACAAAAAAACTTCAGAAACATAATTGGAAGAGGATTCCATATGGGATTGCAGAAAAAAAATTCTAAAAAAACTCAACGTTTGACCCATTTATGGCCAAAAGCTAGAAGTTCATTTTTTTCTGAATGGACTGTAGGCGAAGTCCATCAACGACATTTTTTTATAAAAGTCATCCGAATTTTCGGGCAAGGCCCATCTTCAGGTTTTAACATGGACAAGTCTATGAATCATGCTGGCCACCCTACAATGCAGTACAACACATCCCAGCTGGAATACGACACACCACACCCAGCAGGCAGCAGCCACCGCGGGTGTTCAGTGCATGAAGACCAGCTGAGAACTTACCGAACTTTCAAGTTGCCCTTGCTTTTCGGATTGAGAAGGTCACGCACGCGTTCGCAGTAAATTTCAAAGTAGCTGACCTACAAGCACGCACACAAAATAAAACAACAGAACAAAATGCAGTACAGGCGTTCAAAACATTAAAAAAAAGAGCAATAGAATAAAAGTACAGTCCCTTTCATCCTCTGGTGCCACCTGTCTGGCAGATTTCCGCTGAATTAACGAGGGATTCACAAAATACTAGTATCCACACATAACGTTTTCGGCAATAATAATGCATATCAAATTGTGCATAGTTTCGTGAGCTTTCTTTCAGAGGAAATGGGTGCTAGTCACACACAGCAAACTTGCTTTATGACAAATTGACAACACAATGCGAGCATCTGATCTCTAGTCTGCGGTAGTCTACGACGTAATTGACTCTCAAGCATTGTAGTCCATCACAGTATACAACGGACTGTACATGTATGGACGCTGGATAAAAAGCTTGAGTTTGTACACCATTTGATTGCTTGCATTGGGAAAGGTCTGCCGCAGACGGATTAAAAAATGCGGATTACCATGGCAAACATTATGGCAGCAATTCGTTTCTTGAAAATCCTGCAAGAAATCAAGAGTGCTGGACTACTAAAGACTAGTAAAGAGGTGGCTATACGTATACAGGAAATCGAATAACTGCAGCTCAAAAGAAGAATAGACATGCTTTTGAATTAGTATGCATAAGCACACCCACACACGCGCGAGCGCGCCCGCAAGCCTAGGTCAGCTCACCTCAGCATGGAAAGACAAGTCAGCATCATCGTTGGCATCAACACGCGCAAACAGCTCCTCGCAAAGCTGCAAGAGACACAACAGAAGATGTGATGCTTTCAGTCAGGAACGTATCGTTAGAAGGGGGGGGGGGGGGGGGGGGGGGACATGGCACAGAAACAAAAATAGAGCATACCATCAGTCCAAGCATCGGTAAAGTCATCTACATGCGCAAGCTGCTTGCTAAACGTCAACCCACAGCAGAGTATGTACTGGTATACGCACACTAGTAAGACACTTACACGTGGAATGATACCACCGTCGGTTTTGTCGTGTGCTTTGCCCATCATGGTGTAGGACTTTCCCGCTCCCGTCTGGCCGTACGCAAATATGCATACATTGTATCTACAAGACAAATTATCAAACAAAAACACGAATGTAGGCTTCAAACATCCCAATTGTACTTGACTTTGTTATTAGCGGCCTGCTAAATTGCAAGCAGAAAGTGTGCCTAACTCAAAAGGCATTCCGGCACTTTTTGGATACTTATAATAACGTCATTATAAAATGAATCCTCAGCATCCTGGATGCTCGACGTTACCACTCAGCTCTGAACTGGTTGCAACGGGGTCAAAACACCAGTGCTGCTGTCCAGTGCCTTAGTCACAATGCCAGCACGCCGATCGCAGTCATCTTGCCTCAAACAGTTCAGGTGTCATGCTTGCAGCAACTTCGATTTTCCATAGGCAAACACGAGGACATTCAAGCCGAGCGCCATTTTCGAATCATGTGCCTTGATGACGGTGAAAGTGGAGAAATCCCTTGTTCACTTGCAGCTTCAGAGTGAAAACTTGCCAAGAGTCGACTTTCAAGTGTTATACCTTTGAAAGCACACATACAAGCACCTAAACAGGATTCTCCCTTCAATGTACATACTTTCAAAATGACCTAGGATTGACTATAGCTGTAGGAATGGGCAAATGTCATTATGAGATAGAGACTATGCGACTACATCACCGTTCGAAATGTTTTGTGTGGAGTGGCACCGCAAGCGCAGGTTTCGCCACTTCATACACCATTCGCCTTTCCACTATACGATCAAAGGTTGAACATACACACACACACACACACACACACACACACACACACACACACACACACACACACACACACACACACACACACACAGATGCACACACGAGCGCACAAGTGCACGCGCAACACACACACACAGAGTAGTACATAGACAGCAGTGGATTCTGTGGACTCGGGCATGATGGCATGAGCACCGCACATGCATGTCGGTGTGCAGATGACAGAGCGAAAATGATGCGCTTACCCTTCAAATGCATGCTCCAGCATTTCATGGCCGATGTCATCATAGACAACTTGTTGGTTGTGGAAAGTGCCATCATCCTTGGTCTGCAATAAACCAGAAATCCCTTTCATAAGTCAAGTCCTGATGCATGCGACGCATGTACAATAGTCATGGCCGACGTGGTAGCAATCTACCTACACTCATACAGTGAACTCTCATGCAAGTCATTGAGAACAAATCAACTCAAAAATTCAAAAAAGTTGACAGCACCATAGGCTAAAGTGCATGCCTTCCTGTTTGAATTTTGTTTGTTTTCTTGTGAAATGACTATGTAGAAAGGGCACACACACACACACCCACACCCATGTGCCTGTGGCCAGTGCCTGGCTGTGACATCAGTGCTCCTCTTCTACTGTCTGTAGTTCTAGGGCCACATGTACAATCATGTCATGATGGATGATCCACAAGTACATGTACACAGGACGCTTCAACCGCCCTGCTCACGCATGGATGCTCACACACTGTGACGAGCCATGACTAGAAAGAGGACGACAAGAGAAACGCGGTAGGATTTGAAAACGGTGCACGTGTCAACGCTGCACATGTTGCCTGCTGCTGAGTGATCATGGTGAGAGTGAGCAGATAAACAGCCTGCACAGCTGATTATTGTGTTTGATCAGCGCACAAGTACCAAAGGGGAGGACGATAACAAGAGCACAGCCAAAATGAGCAACAAGAGGGGTAATCTTACCTTATGAGACCAGTACGAAAAGTCAAATGAAAACGTTCTTGGTGTGCCGTCTTTCGGGTGAATAATTGCTGTAGCAGCAGCAGCAATCAGTAACAGAAATTTGCAAAATTGGAGATGGTGTGTTTTCTCAGGATACGCATAGTGAACTGAAAATTTGACCGCTGGGTAATAGTACTGCGTGAATGATTGGTGTGTGTTACCTGTGCGAGGTCCATCCATTTCAATGACCAGCTTAGAGTTATGGTCGACTTCCCTCTGGTTGAAGGGACGCACTCGAACGGCCACTTTTACGGACGCCATGGCGACTTTCTCCTTCCTGCTCTGGGCAGAATTGACTACCTAATCCAACCACACAGTGCTAATGTAAGTTTCGCGAGGACATCGGCTTGCTGCTATACCATCTTACTCAGAAATTCGGGGTAAATTCTTCATCAGGCTTCCATCATCAACAGTTCGTTGGCTCTGCTCAACTGAAGTCTGAACACTTCAACAAATAAATTTCGTCCTGGAGAAACAGGTCATATCGATCATTTTCAGCGCTCCGTCACTATTTTTGTGTTCGATCTGATCGTGTGTACGTGTGGATACGATCGCTGCAAGATCTACCCAGCGCTAGCAATACCAGATTACAGCATACATGCAAGTGCGGTATGTAACTGGGTGCGCGGCCTTAGCGGCGCTAAACTAAAGAGTAAAGTCAACGATCACTGCTGTCGTACTGACACTGCAGCTACTTGCCCATAAAACAACAAAGACAAAAGTGCGTGTTCTTCGCAGAAAACACGATGCAAAGCAAGGGCGCGCCGGCGGTGACTTGTCAAAAAATGAAAGTCAGTAGCAAAAAGACAAAAGCTGAAAGAAGGGCATCTCGGCACGGAAGCTGTGCGTGGTGTGCATGCAGAAAATGTCAGAAATGCGAGCTGAGTCGCATGCATGCAGTGCAGTTTGCGTACTGGTGTACCGGTACCGGCATGTAGATCTACGTACGTAACGTAGTGATAGTGCGGATCTCCGAAGTACGATCGTCGATCGAGCGAGCATCGCTGCAGCCAGTGCATGCAGGGCATCAGCTCAGCTACAGAACTCAGATTGGAGTCACGTGTCAAGAAACTTTAGTTCACTTCCGGTGGAATTCCACACACTCCACAGATCCGACAGAAGTGAGATGCCCTTCGAACGCGGAACTCACTTCTGCCTGGCAAGCTGCACGAGATCTACACACTTGTACGTGCATGTGGTTTTCCCTTTCCAAATCGAGCCTGGCCACGTGGCGTCGTCATCTTTTAATTTTATTTTCGACTGTTTTTCAGTGTTTGTACTCTTTGCCTGGCTTTGGTGGCAAAGCATGCACGACTCGAGATCGAGAACTGAGACTTGAGAGTGAGAAGCATTTCGTGGTTTACTCGGATTTGAAGTGGCACATGGCACATGTTCCTTCTGATAGTAACTGCCCGAGATTTTGTTGGGTGAAACACCTGTCCGATACCAATGCCGCTCTCTAGATCTCGATGGAAAGTTCTCGTGTTTCTTTCCTTATGTTTCCTCTTGGAGCATGGAGTCTGCAGCGTGGACGCCGAAGTAATTACAAATGGAGGCGATGAGAATTCTACGAGCCCGGATGACAACCACCATGCTTCTATCCGGGTGGCTCGCTTCGACTTTGACCGTGTCAGAACGCCCTACACATTCGGCATGGCTCTTTTCGTGGCAGGAGTAGCGAAACTATGTGAGAAGATTTCCCATTTCCAGATTACAGATAATTTCGCTAAAATTTACTTCTTAGTACTCAATCCGCTGATATTGTATCATTTACATGACTGTGCATGTTCTTACATAGGGCAAAGTCAAGTGAGGTGGCTGGCAAATAGCAAATACATTATAATGCAAAAGGTGCACTTTCTCCAAAAGGTCCCTAGGCCCTGCTGTTAATATTTAAAAAAAATAGCCAGTTCCCCAGGAAAATCGTGGAGGAAATCTCGATTTGCAGCATGCGACGTGGGGAATTTGTGATTCCTTTAGGGAAACTTGAATGTGAATTGGCCAATCTACTGCCTACTGGTCTGCCTGCCAGAAAGCGGCTCATCTCTCCCAGGCCCGTCGGAACTGGTCCGGTTGGTCAGGTTATGAGTCCTAGGGCTGAAACGATCGTGGGTTTTCACCTATCGATTACTCTTTCTCGATCGATTATTCGATTATAATCGTTTGCAAATAGTGTCAGAATTCTATGCAAAATGACTCTGTTTCCACACGCTATGTCAGTCTTCATAATACCAAAAATCTGCATTAGTGAAAGAGTAGCTCCGAAACATGGCAGTTTTGGAGGCAATTGAACCTCAGAACATGAACCATACCCCTGGCAACTGCATACTCACGGCGGAAACTCATCCAAACTTCACAAAAACTGGGGTTTCGGCACCTTTTGGGCTCAGAATCCCTATCGAGTAATCTATAACGTAACGATTAGTTGATTGTTAAGGAATTATCGATCGATTACCGAGTAATTGGTATAATGGTTTCAACCCTAGTTATGGCCGGACCAACTTTTTGGCCACCAACACTTGTTTACTACTATGGAGGGGCATGTGTATGTGTATCCACCATATCGATACACACACTGGCATGTGTATCCACTATATCGATACACAAACTGTATGAAAGGCCACAATACTACCGGACCAATCAAAAACTGCTTCGGAGTTCCGGCGGTCGTATCTCCTAAAGAACTTCTAAAAATTAGTCCAAATTGTGGACTGTGCATGTATCTGTGAAATAGCTATTTTCCCGGGGACAGACTGAGCAACCAGCTCAGCTTGCATCTTTCGGGGAGACATGCATTTACAGGAGGAGCGCATAACCCAACTGACGGGCGTGCAAGTCGATCAAATCAGGATCCGCCATATCTTGTAGCCACCGGCGAAAATTCACTTTTAGCGAGTATGAAATGACATGAGTCCAGGTCGCCCTGGTATCACATAATTATCATGTGACATCTGTCAACAAATCGCATATAGGATATTGAGGTTATTGATTACGTCATCATTTGATATGATTTTGTATGAAGTGGCAGAACTGTGGCACCACATCTATACAGGCACTAGTTTGTCACTCCGTACAAATATGCACTAGTTGGTCACTCCATATGAATCTCATTCCCATAATCTTCATAGGCTGGGGACCTGGGGGAAACAACCACAGGATGTGTAGGAAATCCCTGACTGTATGGCACTGCTGAGCTCAATGCAGCAGCATCTCGCACCAGGATAGAACTGTCATGTGCGTGATCACATGTGACAGGAGAGTCATGCGCCCAAGAGCGTTGTTTCCAGGGCATTAGCCAGAGAAGTTCTTATTTTCAGCTGCGTTCTTACTTCTTACATCGTGTTCTTAGAACCAGTTCATACTTGATCACATCAAGAGTAAATAATCTCCCAGGGAGCTTATTATTTTACATACATGCATGTATGTGTGACAAAACCTGCCGGAAAACCGTCGTTTCCAGGGCATTAGCCAGGGACGTTCTGATTTTCAGCTGCGTTCTTACTTCTTACATCGTGTTCTTAGAACCAGTTCATACTTGATCACATCAAGAGTAAATAATCTCCCAGGGAGCTTATTATTTTACATACATGCGTGTATGTGTGACAAAACCTGCCGGAAAACCGACATCATCATTCTTAACTTAAGGCTGTAGCGGTCTTAGCATCTTAGGCTTGACATTCTTCGGCGCGCGATTCTACTATACATAAGTAGGCACATGTAGCTCCCCTGCTCCAATACTGCCAGATCTTTTTTTCACGCAGCAGGGACAGAAAGGTCTGTTGCAAGTCACAGTTTCACATTTGTCATGGAAACAAGTTCTATCCTTGTGACTTACACGTGAAAAATCACTGACAATAGTTTTGTAGTCATGCTGCCTGTCTCCTGTTTGTTTGTTCCGTGTGGGTTTTTTGCCACCTTAGCCCACGAGCATGGAATTTATAATGTATGTTTTTAGCACATCTGTGTGAGAACTGCCACTGCCAGTGCCACCTGTGTGGCTGCCAATCCACCACCGTATTGCCTGCACATGTGTGCACAGTGCACGCTATTGCTTTTGCCTCCTCACCTTGCTCTCCCTTATGCTCAGACTATCTGTTTTGACGCACCAGTTTGCTTTCTGATCATCAACAACGTGCAACTAGTGGTAGTAGCTTTTATTATTTTACTAGGTGAGTCCCAACAGGCCACTGCCTTTTTACTGGGAACACTAGGTGAAGTTTAAGAACAGAGCAAGAGACTGGGCCTGTCGACATTCAGCTCCAAGTAGCAAAGCTTCCTCTCCTTGCTGGATATACTTTGCTACATTTTTTTAAACAGTTATAGAAACTATTTCAAATTGTGAACAGTACTATTCGGCCAATAAAATGTAAAGAACTCTTCCTCTCCTCTCCATATATAGAAACCTAACTTTCACCGAGTGTGCATTTGATTGATGTACTTGGTAAGTATCCGTCGATGATATCGTCCATGCCTGCTGCTGTGTCCTGCTTGTAACTCTAGTGTTCCACTCATGGGAAGCGCTGTCATCCAAGGCACCTGAATCATGGTAGGCGTGTGTGTGTTTAAAATCAAGTTGGGTGGAATTAGTCTGCGACCTGCTGAAGTCACTGGGTTGCATGTCCTAGAATTACTGGTAGTCTGCAGGCTGCTAAAGTCGCAAGATTGTCATGCCGTTCTTCAACTATTTGCATGTACAGTCGACCTACCCTTATAACGATATTTGCGTCAGACCAAGAAATATCGTTATAAGGGTAATATTGTTATAAGGGTACTGGTTCATTTCATACATGTACGTCATAATGCATGATTTTTGTTCATTTTTTACACTCTTCATAGCATCAAAACTAAGGTACATGTATGTTCTATGCACATTGTGTACACAACAAGGCATTACTGGTGCCCCCATTGCATTTCGTCATGTCCCAGCGGCTTCTCAAGTGAAGCTTGCCCTACCTGAATAGTCGACTCTACATATTCCCTGCTAGATATTGTTATAAAATAGAAAAATGCTGGGTGATCAGCCCATTTTATATCGTTATAGGGGTAATATCGTTATAGCAATATTGTTATAAGGGTAAGGTGTTGTATACAAAAGTCAATGGAGTGATTTGGTTTGGCAGAAAAATATCGTTATAGGGGTTATCGTTATAAGGGTAGGTTGACTGTATACAACATTATGAGTCTACTTAAACATCTCTTATCCGGACTCCTCTGATACGGGTGTAAGTTATTGTGCCTATATCTCGTCTCTCTCTTTACAGTATGCTGATCATCTTTGGTCTTATCGTGGGCGCTATCATAGAGTAAGTGTAACTGTGTGTAGTCATTATCTGACACAAAAAACACTACTTCAGCAGTTATGTGAAGATGTTGATCACACTTAGCTACAATGTTATTTGTGTCGTATCCAGTCTGCCTTGGCTTGATCATAGGCTGTGCATGTGGCAAACATTAACTAACTTACTACAACATCGCCATAGCAGTTTTGCCATTCAGAGACAGTCCACCGACAGAGTTAACTTAACCTCACGCACACATACATGTATCCAGCAGGGACGGCCGTAGGTCCACCATTTGGGTGGTTATATCCAAATGCCGTGAAAGTCATCTACGCCAATCTATCCTACGACTAAAGAGCCGAATTCCACTTGCCGATGGTGCAGTCACATTTGTATTGGTCCCTATCTAAATCTCCCGCCGCTCTAGTATCAGTAGATTGGGAGTCATGCATGTGATGGGTTTGTGCAACAATGTCATTTTGTGCAACAATGTCATTTTGTGGTGTTTTGTGGTGTTGCTGTATAGAGCTACGTCATCTCAAGTCATCAAGTTTACCCCCAACCTCTTTTTCCTCTACCTCCTGCCACCGTAAGTGTGTGTGTGTGTGTGTGTGTGTGTGTGTGCGTGCGTGTGCGTGTGTGTGTGTATGTGTGTGTGTGTGTGTGTGTGTGTGTGTGTGTGTGTGTGTGTATGGGTGTGTGTATGGGTGTGTGTATGGGTGTGTGTCTTATTGCAACCGGCACGCTTGTCTACTGTATTGTGCGAACAGCTCTGCAGATTTGTGTACTACAGCGTAGTACTCTGAACCGCCTGATATTTACGACGTAGAAATGTTCTCATTTTTGCGAAAATTGGACAACGCGAATTCAAAATTTCTGTGTGATTACACGTATTAGTACCTGACCTGTACTACGTAGACTGACATACAGTGTCCGAATCGTGAAAAATAAACGCCACTAACTGCTCCACTTTTCTGAATCAACAACATCTAGTGTCGGGAACATTTATATAATAGATGGTTTGCAGCATTGAGTACTCTTGCAGTAGCAATGGCTAGGTCCTTGTGCACTGCAGTATACTGGTGTTGTTAGCGGCGTATTAGGTACGTAGCTTGGTACATAGCTGCTCGTGCTCGGTAAACTACGGAGAGCAACTGTGCAGCATGAAGCTCTTTGTCTCGACGGTTATCTCTGCAGACGCTGGGAAAGCTCATCACCTTGTCATGACAATACTTGCATAAAAGTCAGGTGTTGCCATATTTAGGTAAAACCGGTCTGGGCGCTTGACTATTGAATTTATAGGGACATGTACATGTAGAAGCACGGAATTATCTCTGTTATCTTTCTGGGCATAAATCGTATGTGTGCATTCTGAATGACACATCCATGTCTATGTGTCCGTTTTTCACTCGCTGCTGGTTGTGCTTTGCTGACAGAATCATGCTGGATGCTGGTTACCTCATGAAGCGCCGTGCATTCTTCGACAACCTGACCACTATTCTGCTCTATGCCGTTGTGGTAAGCTGCCCGGGTGCTCGCCTGATTCAAAGCATGCACAGCTGAGCACCGTATCATGTTATGTGTTTGGCCAGGTGATTACCACTTGATGTGGCAAGCCTGACCAGCATTGAATGTTGTAGCACACGTGTGCACTTGAAGAGGACTACAGTCCATTCATAGGAAACTGGCCCGCTGGCTTTTGAAAGTCGGATTTGGGCCGAATTGAGGATCAAACCCCCACTTTAAATCTCAAAAATCTGGGTTTTGGATCTGCTTCTCCATACATTTTGCCATGGCATACCTGTCCTAATTTTGCAAAACCTGGCTGAATATTGCATACCTGCCTACCATCCTGATCTGGCCGGGACCGTCCCGATTTCGCAGGGTGATGCTAGGCACCCGAAAGTGCATTTGCCGCATGCCTCAGCTAGATTTGTATTCATTTTCATACCTAGGTATGTCATTGTCCCGATCTCAGGTTTGCAACGGTTGGCATGTATAGTATTGTAATGCATTTGCTTTCAAATATATACCCTGTACTTCTACACAAGAGAGAGTTTGAAAGCTTTGTTACAACTCTGAGTTTCACGTATTACTACGATCATCAGGCAACTGATGGATCCAAAACGGGCAGCCAGAACATGCCCTACATGGGCATTGAGCACTCTTCGGACAGTGAAGCACACCACTTGACTGTACCCTGTACTTCTAGTACAATACACATGTACTCGTGCATGCAAAGCATTGAAGACGGTCATCAGCTAATGAATTTTCTTTATCTGCTACCTCTTTTTTTCATTACTGCCTATCTGTGCTTCTTTAGGGAACCATATGGAATGTATTTGCTATGGGTAAGCTGCCTGTCTTGTTCTGATCATACTCTGAAGTGAGGCTGATTAATTATACTGTGCAAGTTTTGAAGAAGGTGTGCTAGTTTTGAAAAAGGTGGCTGCTACTAATAGAGAGGTTCCGGGTACGATTTTCCGTGCCAAAATCCGTATGGGTGCTACAGATTTTTTCGAGGCGTTCTCCGTACGATTTTTCGGCACGGAGAATTCGTGTGGACTTGCTTTCATACGAACCATGTTTCGTATGAAGATTTTGCGCCATCGAGTGCAGAAAAGTTTTCGCGGGAAATTTTGATTTCGGTACAAATTTTCAAAATAAAAAGGCATAGGGCGGGAATATGACGTGTTTGCGATCGTTACCTAGGCAATGACCATGATGACGGCAAAGACATAAGTTTCGTATTCCGGAACATTTTACTGCTCGAAAACGACGTATAAAGAATCCGTAGCGCCTCAACGGATTCTGGCAGGAAAAATCGTACTCTGGAACCTCTGTAGCGTTGGTAATTTGATATCCTACCACCTGGTAATGACCGTTTAAATGGTCTTAAAATGGCAGCAAACACATGCTTGACCTTGCATACTACCTAGGTTGCAGACAACTAGCACATTAGGCGAAACAGCACTCTCCCATCAGCACCATCAGTTGTACCTGGCGTCTACAGTAGTGCATGGGTGCATAGGGATGTCTCCACAATAGGCTCAGTCAGCGCAGGTAATGAAATGTGATTAATGTTGAAAAAAGGCCTGAGTGCTTTAAGTCCAGTCACTTGCTCACTGTCCTTGGCTACTTGAAACTTGTCTTCTGTCCTCTGCATGTGTGTTTATGTGTCTGGCTGGCTGTCTTTGCGTTTGTGTGTGTGTGTATGTGTGTGTGTGCGTTCGTGCGTGCACGAATGCACGCATGCATGAATCTATGTATATATCTTGTGCCTCAGCTCTTGGTCTATACGCGCTACGTGCCGTGGGTGCTATCAAAGTCACAACGACGTTTGAGTTTCCCGAGTGCCTGCTGTTTGGTGCCATTTCTGCTGCCGTCGACCCTGTTGCTGTAAGATATTTTTTAAGGAAGCTCTGTCGACTCAATACTGCTACCTCATAATAATCATAGACACCTGGTGTGCTGCCTGTAGCCATGTTTCAAGCACGAGCTCTCCGGCACTTGATCCTCTTGTATCATGCCGTTCCTCTGCGCTATTGGGAAGTGATCGTCTGTGCATGGGTGCGTGCATAGTGTGCCCTGTACGGATGCGTATGCAGGTTAATTCATTGTCAGGTGTATTGTGTGACTCTCTGTTTGCTTGATCCTGAAGGTTTTGGCAATTTTTGATGAGGTGCACGTCAACGTATCGCTGTTCATCCTCGTCTTTGGCGAGTCGATCCTGAACGATGCCGTGAGCGTTGTCTTGTACCAGTCGGCGGAAACGTTTGTTGCTTTGCCAGCGGTCACGGCAACCGACGTGAGTCACCTCGCATACATATTTCTGAATCTGTCTGTGTCACACTCTGTTGATGTATTGATACTGTATAGCACGTTATTTTCAGTGTAACTTTAATTTTGGTTACTTCGGTACAGAAACCAGGCACCTAAATCTAGATCATACCGAAAGGGCACTAGAGTATGCACTGTATGTGAAGGGAATGTTGGTCACCTAATTCCACATTACACCTGAAACCTGGCAGGCCCGTGACACCGAAATTTTAACACACCTAAAACTGCATGTTATATACAGTAGTGAAATGACAGTTTAGCTATGCCTGGCTTCTCTTAGTGTCCAGGCTGTGTTTCCTTCTTCTTGCGTTTGGAGCTTCATTGGTGTGAGCGGGTTCATGTGTGTGGGACCATTTTGGCTGAGCAATAGTATTTGACCTTCTGTCAAGGGCTTATGACTCATAAAGTATTAAAAGAGTTTTATGTGGCATGTCGGGTTTCTCTTTACAAGAGTGCAAGATGTTCCCTGTCAGGTAACCGTTCACTGGCACACACGTCAGCTATTCACTTGACAAGTACACGTACATTGTATTGTACAGTGTCACATGAATCACAGAGCACCACACATGTGGTCAAGTTGTCATGAAACTACAGTCAGACCTTGCACAACCGCACACATCTGTTTTCCACAAAATATCCGGATAGGCGAGGGAACCGGATAATCGAACACGCATACTGCATGTATGGATGACATATGCTGTAAATCGGTAACCAACGTTTTTCGTCTGGATGACGAGGGATCCGGATAAGCGAGGTCTGACTGTACATGTATTAGTTACAGTGTAACCAGACACGTGTGCTCCGTGGCTCGTGTGATATACAGTGGAGCTCTACTGCTGTGAACATTGAGGACTCTATCAAACCGGATGGCTCCGCTCTCTGTATGTATGGAGTCTAGAGTTTGCATGTTCTGCTTTTATTTGTGTATGTATGTGTATGTTACTGCAGATCATACTGGCGTTTGTGTCGTTCTTCACAGTCAGTATTGGTGGTCTTGTCATTGGTTTGCTGTTTGGCTTAGTGGCCAGCTTCATCACACGATTTACGGAGAGCGTCCAAAGTAAGAGACACTTCAGGGATTGTTTGACCTGTTGATGGTGACTTCTGTTCCTAGTTGGCTAGTATCGGAAAGCGCTGTGAGTGTGAGGCTGTACCACTCTTCACGTGCTAGTGGTGCCCGTCTGTGTGTGCTGTGGACATGTTGCCTCTGTACAGCCTACATGTACAGTTCAGGCCTGAGTCTGACCCCCCACCCTCAGCATATAGGGGCCAGGCATTATGTGGCTGCGAGATCAACTCTGCGCTTCTTCTCTGCCTGTACCACTATGCCATTCCCTGTGCCATTCCCTATGTGGGATCGGATTTTGCTTAGCCGCAGCCAGCATCTCCTAACCATTATCAACTGTTACAGGTATATTGTAAGCAGCTTGCAAACTGCTCTACCGTGTGCTTTGCTCCTTGTCCAGTTCTGGAAGTTCTAATTACGTTTCTCTGTGGCTATCTGAGCTTTCTCAGTGCGGAGATATTCCACTTCTCCGGAATCCTTGCGTAAGTCTGCAGTGATCCAACACCTCCAAAGGTTCTGCTGTGATTTTTCATCACGCCGACATGTATGCTTGGCCACATGTATGTCACTTTCATGGCACCACTTTGAGTTGTGTGGCATCAGTAAGAAGGTTTGTTGTAGCACACGAGCCGTACCTAGTGCCCACTCCATCTGGATGCAATTGTAATATGGAACAACCGAACTTTATGACTATGTGTCGATGAGGCTCACCAACTGTTGTGCGGAGGATGACGTGCTGTGTCCAAGTTGAATTAACCCTGAACATACTTTGATTGGCATTGTGTGTCATGTATGATACGGTTTAATCAATACGTTTTACATTTTACATGATCGCCTTTGGACTTGCACTTGTTATTTTAAACTTTTTATTGTACAGAATAATGTACCGTAAGGACTATTGATATTACAAGTAGAACTGCGCCGGTACTACGGTCTATACTGACTTGTGAGTTCATTCTCTTTACCTATCCCTGTGTCCGTGTCAGTGCTATAGCTTGCGGTCTGGTGATGAGACACTATCTGCACGAGAATATCTCCTACAACAGTCGCATCACCATCAAGTACTTCATGAAGATGAGCAGGTATTGCTGCTGTACAGTGTGCACTTTCTATCCCTGCATGTGATAGTGCTGTAGTGCTGCCGACCTTCCGTATTTTTCCGTGTTTGTAGTTTGTACGGAAATTCGCTCCTTTGTCCGCAGTACGGAAATTGACTGAAATTGTACGGAAAACTGAGAAGTATGGATCAGCTGACTATGAACCAACCAGTTTTTTCTACATGTACATGACCAGGGTTCTAGCCAGGTCAACATAGTAGGGGGTGGGCATGGGAAACAGTTACCCTATATCCCATTTTTCCACTGTCCAATATTGTCTTGCCACGCCAAATGCAACGTATATGGGGCGAATCCCTGACTTCACCCCAGACAAATGAGCCTTTATGAACCATCTATGCATGAAAAACACGAAAATCGGGAAAAAATGAGTAGGGGGCGCCAATTTTTCACAGGGGGGGGGGGGGGCGAGCAAACAGAGTAGGGGGCGCTGCGCCCCCTACCCCCTTTGGCTAGAACCCTGATGACTATAATACATAATTGCATGCAGAGCACATAAAACTGCAGAGTAGACCTACTACTAGTATCGCGCTAAAAACTGTAGCCGAGACGTTATAATATCAAACTGATTCAGATTGGGAGAGCATAATGATGTCGGCTACAAGAACACGGTTATCATACTGTTGACTGTTGGTTGTGGACAGACCAAACTACGTGGCGACCACCATGAGGTCTAAAGGAAAGAATGATGAAAGGTGGCTGTGTGCCACAGCCAAACCAAAGCGTGCACGCAGGCAGTTATGTGTACGCGCAGCAATGCAACAAATAGAATACACCAAAAGGGGCGAAGAAGCTATAACTACATTTCTGCACTTGAAGTGTGCAAGGCAGCGTGCATGGAAGTCAATGCTGAAGGTAACGTAAACTAGCTTCCATGGAAATAGATTGCGCATGCAAGAGACACCATAAACAAGCTCATAGTACACACTGAATAGTTATGGAAAGCTCGCATGTGGGGTTTATCTATATTTAGACCTAGAGCAAAACAAGCACACGTACAAGCGTGCATAGATCCGATATGGAACCTAGACATAACGGGCACAGTTCCATATAGGACGCAGATTCATACAGGACGTGGATCCATAAAAGGCACAGATCCTACTTTGAAGTATATGGGAGTTAGAGAGACATAAACGACGCAATATAATACAACGTACTATACAAGAAAGATTCGCAAATGGTGGTGCCATTCGCGACAAAAACAGTGTTCCTGACTGCAACCTCAGTCTCAGACAGTGACAACGCTTTCAAGGGCTGTGTAGATCTACATGTACGTGCATTGCTGGCTGTCCTACACTAGGCTACAGTTCGTGTGACGCATTACTTCCTGGGACCAAGACCATGTGCGACTTACTGAGCACCCGGTACAGCACCCCCAAGCCTTGCTAAGACTACAAATGTCGCAAAAAATACATTATAAATCATGGGATTAAAAAAAATTGGTAGTACTGAAAAACTCTGGAAAATACGGAAATTCTGCAGTCCGAGTACGCAAATCAGACCGAGCAGGTTGACAGCACTGGTATACTGTGAGGTTCCATTGCACAGTAAAACCTGTCAATGCGACCACTCACATAAGGCAACCACCTGTCCTAAAAGACCACTGAAACCATGGCGAAGGGAGGCTTTTTCCAGTCAAATGACCCTGGTGGAGGAGACCACCTGGTTACAGAGACCACGTTTTGAAGGTCCCTTGAGCGGTCGTCTTAGACAGGTTTTACTGTATTCTGTTGCAACCTGAGGGTGGGTGATGGCTTGGTCAGACTCCTGATCTCAGGAATCATCCGAATGTGATTTTATATTGGCCATGTACACAGTCATATGAGAACAGGAGTGGCTCTAAGTTGCGTCTCCTGAAACGAGCTATATTCACTGTAACATATAACATGTAACTTCAAGACTTATTCTCGGCAATTGCTATGCGGTTTGGAGTAAATCCTGCCCTGCAGTACAATGTAACGTGTGAGTTCAAGACGTGTTCTTGGCGCTAATCGTGCAGCCCAGCAACCTAGCCCCAGGTCTACCCCGCACTCAAGTACACTCACATGTTGGTATGCCCGACATACACTTGGACAATGTACGTTTTGTATTTCTGGCATTTTCTGCAATGTCTACTTTGCAGTGCTGCCAGCGAGACCATCATATTTGTTTTCCTCGGGCTGGAAGCGGTGACGAATCGCTTCATCTGGGATACTGGCCTTGTCCTGGGCACTTTGGTTTTCGCTTTCCTCTTCAGATTCATTGGTAAGTGCCATTGGCCCATTGTACAGTGTATGCGAAGGCACGTGGCATTTTATTACGATCAAGGGTGAAGTGATTCCAGCTTTTGACCATCAGTTAGCTATTCCTTGTTGCGATTCGATTCGCGATCATATTGTTCAATTACCGCAGTTCGCCTCGGGTGTTTGAAGCAACCACTAGCTCTGGTTGTATTTATCATAGTTCAAAGTTGTGTAGCCACCTGCAAGTCTTGTTGCATCAGATTGGATTCTGGGCAGGGATTCGAAGGTTTATAATTAATTACAACTTTATGACAACCTGTTTCTGGGGAGCAGTACACTGGCACAGGATGCTTTACTTCAATGAGCACAATAGTAACTTTTGAAATTGAAGAAGCTCGCCGAAATATTTGCGCCCCTGGCCACGGAAATAAACAAATATAAGTTGTTTTTTCCTACGTGCCCAATTTCTTGTTCTACATTTCATGAAGATGCTGTTCACTATACAGTGGATATCGGTTATAAAGTCATCGGACATAGTGATAAACCGGCTATATTGATACAAAATGAAAATATCAAAAGCAAAACCAGAAAAGGCCAGTCAAATTATCATTATAACCAATATATCGTATATAGCGATAAATCGGCTATAAGGATACAGAATCACCATTCAAAACACCTCTTTGTGCAGAAAAATTATCGTCTATAGTGATAGCAACACACGAGTGTGAGGCATTGATGTCTCGACTTGGAGCCGCATGTGTGTTGTCATAGGGTATTCTGGTCTGGTGCTTCCTGGATGATGCCTTTGGGCCAAGAAGTTCTTCACTCTAGACTGGAGAAGGTGCAGTAGCATCCATCACGTATCAGTACGCTACATTAGCGCGATCGAGTACCCACACGTGTATAATGTGTATGTGGGACGCGCGCAGTTGAAAATCGCCTGTAGTGATATACCGGTTATAGTGATAAAATGTGAAAAATCAGAAGGGCACGTTATAACCAATATCTACTGCACTAGTTAATGTACTTATATAGTAGTGATCCATGCATTCTGAATTTTGGAACCGATGCCAGAATTTTCATTCTTCAGGAGCTATCGCATGTGCCCTCCCAATCTTAGTACTTCTGTCACTGTAGAATAATGTATTGGGGGTTTAGCTCAGTGGTAGAGCGCTCGCTTCGCATGTGAGAGGCCGCGGGTTCAAATCCCGCAACCTCCAGACTTTTTTCTTTCTCTTTCCTTTTTTGGGAATAATTTTAATAGTCACCTCAAGGGTGTGCACTACTCTGATCTCGAAGCTATGGTTGGAAAAAATGAAAGTCTCTTCCAAACTCTTTGAACCTCCACGGTATTTTCCAAGGGTAGGGATGGATTAGTTGAGAAGGGCTTGGAATTGTCCCACGAGAACTACTTTTCGTATACATATCCCATAGAAAGTTTGACAGAGCCCGCACATACAGGAAACGCCCATTTTCACATTGAGGTATGCAGCACAAAGCCTCGTTGCTATGACGATATTCAATGGTGGACTGTATTGCAGACAAATGAAATATATGGTTAGTTGCATGATCCGCTAACTGACGGCAACGACAGAAGGCTCTAGTTTCCCTATACGCAGAGATGCATACACCATTAGTCTGATCCTCGATTGTAAGATGCTCGTCAATGCACAAACCAAGGTAGCGTGCCATGGTGGAAAGTGGACCTGTAGCGTTGCCACAGCTGATAGTATGGTCAGGGGTGACATGCATGCAGGCATCGACCTCTTCTGCAGTACCATGAACTTTGCCTTCTTAGCGTTCAGTACAAGTCCAACGCTCTCAAGGTGTGTACTCGGAACATTTAGTTCATCGGTCAGCTTACGCTGAACAGCTTCAATAGACTAGGTGCTCAAATGGAAAGCAATATCATCAGCGTTCTGCTAGGACTGAGCATGCCGGAATATCCTAGGCACATGCCTCACATCAAAAGAACAAATGACCCAAGACTGATTCTTGTGGCACGCCTCGAGTACATTCGTTTCATCACCATGTGATTCAGATACCGTAAATTCTACCGTTGAGGTTGTTGGCGAACCATCTCAGTGCCACACTGTCAATGCGAATGTTCTGAAGTTCGTGAATCAACACCCGATGACGAACACGATAGAACCCGTTGCTCATGTCAACAAATACCACTCTGTAGTATTCGCTACGCGAGGCGTGACATCCAGCGGCTAATGGCAAGTGTTAGCGTGTCTTCGCACGGCTGCCGTCTCCGATAAGCCAAGACAGTGTATGTTGTGACTTCGGGTATGTGTTTTTCTCCTCTTTCTAATTCATGGCAGGCACCTTTGCTCTGACCTATTGGGCCAATAAATATCGGATCTTCCCGATTTCCAAGACGGAGCAGATTTTGATGGTAAGCGTCAGCACAGTGATGTCTGATGTCACTTTCAGATGTTCGTGTGATATCACTGACACATAAAGATATTATTATGTCATGTCCAATAATTACCATAGTACATGTGCTTCTGTATCCTGTGAATACACCAGAGTTAGTTTGAAACGTCATTTCAATATGTACAATGCAGGTCTGTTCTCATAATGTCATCATCATTTTGTTTATGCATGGGTGACTGTCATTGACTGACAAGCAGTATTGTAGCAAACAATTGAGCAGTACAGATAGCACACTTCATGAGGGCCAGAAGACAAAATCGCTGACAGATCCATACTTGTGTGCACATTAACTTCCGCTGGTACATTGTAGAAGCGTACTTGCAGCGAATGTAGATTGTGTGATGTGAGTTGTTGCCATCAGAGACCCCATATGCAGATTTGCACACTCATGGGGTTACATTCTCATGGTGGTGTGGACAAAACAGCTGCGCCATGCAATATAGTACTGCTTCATCTGTTTTCTTTTTCAGGGCTATGGTGGATTGCGAGGTGCTGTCTCGTTCAGTTTGGTGCTACTACTGAACGAGTCTCACGTTCCATCCAAGGATGCCATGTTCACCGCTGCCTTCTGCCTCATTGTCTTCACAGTCTTTGTTCAGGTTAGGGTGTTCCTGTGTGTGTGTGTGGGAGTGTGTGGGTGTGTATGTGTACATGACTGTGCATGACTGTGTGCATTTGGTACACCTTTTGGCTTTTCTCTACGCAAGGCCTGGTACGGGTGGGTGTGGTTGGGGGGGGGGGGGGGGTCGGGGATATGGATGTGGCACGTGTGCCCTGGGTTGTACGAATTATCCCCATCGCTGTGCAACTTATCGCATCCACATCAAGAGTTGTGCTGGTTTACTTGGAGGGAGTTGTGCTGGCTTACTGGGAGGTCGCGGATGCAGAAAGCAGCTAGGTAGTGGTAGACGACGTCGAAGTACTCAGACCCAAACGTGTGGATTTGCTGTTCACTTTGCAGGGAACAACTATCAAGCCTCTAGTCAACTACCTGCATGTCCAGAAGGAGAGCAAAGATGATCCAACGGTTAATCACATCATACACTCTAGGACTATCGATCATATCACCGCTGGCATTGAGGAGATCATTGGACAAATCGGAGACCAGGTGAGAGAATGACACCACTATTACTTGTTTTGTCCTTGGTCTGGGTATGAGTACAGTGTATGGGATTGCACCACTTTTTGTGACACGGTTTGCGACACTTGTGCGAGTGAGACACACGGTTCACAGAATACTTGGTATGTCATGAATCGCGTGTCTCAGTCGCAGGTGTCGCAAGTCGCATGTGGCACATCTGTCTTAGAATTGTGTTGCCTGAGGATCGCACGGCGTGAAACCTTAGTTGCAAGAAAAACCCGCTCTGTGCTCATTGAGAAATAAGAGAGATTTTAGTGGAGAACATGCGGTAGTCACTATGGTAAATAGCTGTCTTCTGTGCTCGATCTGCTGTTCTCTCAGAGGTTTTACCAGCTAATGGCATACTACGACATGAAGTACTTGACACCATTCTTCATCCGTAAAAACGGAGAGGGCGCCGAATCTCTGATCAGTCAGATAGAGAGGACGTGCTATCATCAAGCCAAGACTGTTCATCTGCGAGGGTAAGACTGCTGCTGCCTGTCATTGTCCAATCCAAGCAAACAGGCATTTCGGATAGTTGACCGTTCGGATAGTTGACGTTCGGACAGTTGGATTATCGGTATTCTACTGTACTTTTAAAATGGTCTGTTGTGATCTTCGTTGTTCTGCTTACATCAATATGTTCTGTGTTCTGCTTACATCAATGATATGTTCGTTGTTCTGCTTACATCAATGATATGTTCTGTGTTCTGTGACTGCATAACTTCTCTTCAAAGGTACCAACATCAGCGTGATCCACTGAATAGTGTCAGCAATGCAGAAGAGCCACTTACACCATGTCTGCCATCTGAGTTGCGCGTGCCCTGCCTAGGATCGGACCTGAAAGCAGCACCAGAGCCATCCTGCAGAACACCGCTGGCACCTAAGGTATGTGTGTGTGTGTGTGTGCACGTGTGTGTGTGTGTGTGTGTGTGTGTGCATGTGCACGTGTGTGTGTGTGTGCGTGTGTGTGCATGTGGGTGCACGTGTGTGTGTGTGCATGTGCACATGTGTGTGTGTGTGCATCTGTGTGTGTTTGTGTGCGTGTGTGTGTGTGTGTGTGTGTGCCTTTGTGTGTGCATTTGTGTGAGCATTTGTGGGTGTGGGGGTGCTCGTAAGGGATTTGCGATGAAAAAAGGAACACTGATGTGATCGACGCTGATCGTGCCCATGTGACGTAATCAATTGTTTATCATGAACCTCACAAAAGAATTCCTTTGTGTTGTCGTTAGTCTGTCACCATTTGACGTACATGTGTATGCCTCGCCAGTCTTCACCGGTCTTCATAAACAGAGGACCGTGTGGTACCTAGTTGCATCAGACTGTGTAGGAGTGTGTATTTCACTTCTCTTATTCTGTCTCTTCCGTTCTGTTTTTCCCTGTGGTTTATCAGCGTCTATCTGACGTAGGTGCACGCGATGCTGGGGTCACATCTGATGACTTTATCCAGAAGCTGTTTGTGCCATCCGCGAGCAATGAACTACAGGAGGTAACGCAGCACTATGAACTCATTGCATGCGCATGTTCCGCTGTAGTGCACAGCAGAGTACATGTACTCTAGGTTTGCCATCTACTTTGTCATTTTCTCTCACCTTGTATGTTGATGCAGTATAACTGTATTGGTACTTCCAAAAGAAGTACATGATTGTAGTGATAAAGGTTATGCCATTACATCATCACTTGGATTCATCAGTTGAGATTTTCTTATGGAGGGGCAAAGCGGATAAGCATTAGGCCACACCAAGTTATTTCATTGTTTCTCGTCACCTGAAAATCTCAAAAGGAACGCGGGCGGGCGAAAAAAAAACAAAATAGGGTTTGAAAAACAAAATCTGCTATTTACACTACAAAGGCCCAATTTATGACCTAAAATCAGACTATACACCACGCGTGACAGTCAATTGCAACATACAGCCAGAAAACCAGGCTCCTGCACCTGTACCTCGATGTGTTCCTCTATCTGCGTTCCAAGAAAGTATCTCTCTGCTATCCACAGTCACAGCGAAGCTGACTATTTCAGATGCCATCGTCGCCCACGACGAGATGAACTGATATAGAACTCAAGGAATCACGGCAACTTCACAGTGCTTGTAGTCCGCAATGCCGCAAGTTTACCGATGCCCGGAACACTGTCAGTCCAAAACGGTGCACTGTCATGCACTGTCTTGACTTGTACCGGAACTGTGTGTAGCAAAGAAGACGACCAGGTCGTGTGGTGGCGTGGTACTTGAACTACCGGTATGCGTACATACACGGTGCAAAAGTCGTCCTTCGGTTCGTGCACTAGCACTGCACTCCAGATTTGACGCCGCGCGTACTTTTACAACGCCTTTTTATGCGTGTTTACCGGGACGCGAGATTTTTTTTTGGTCCAATCCTCAAGAAAGGTACGCGCGCGGTGACGAGAAACAATGAAAAAACTTGGTGTGGCCTTAGCTCCAGCAAAACCGCCGACTCATGCTGTATACTTAGCGAATCCGCCGACTCACCAGCAGGCCATCAATTGCATACCCTGAGTGTAGTCTGTGTGCACGCTATGTCATTGTGATGTCATTGTGATGTCATTGTGATGTCATCTGTACACGTTGTTGGGATGGAAAGGCTGGGTGAGGAATAGGTGCCCTGTGAATCTAAAAACCAGAGCAACACTCATTTCGTCTCGGAGGTTTGTACACAGTACTGGCTCTTCATCAGTGTGATTGTGAATACGATCATCTTGCATGACTACGTGTACTAGCTTCTGATCAGCGCAGTTGATCCAGTCGTGGCGGTGCGGCCTACCTGCCAAACACTATGGGCATGATTTGCAACTGAGTACATGTACCTGTATATTTTGCACGCTCTATACAGTACCACATACAGTCCACTTTTAGGATGCAGTCTGTCTCAGCCACTCACCCTGCATTGGGTGTTCCCGTTTCTCTGTTGCAGATGTGTGGCGTGCGCAGCCGCAATCACATCTCCAATCACCAGCTGGAGCAGCGGCTGAGAATGCTGCGCTGGAATGCAGCCATGCACGAAGCACTGGCGCAGGCGCACATGTCGCATCACAACCACCATCATCACCATCACAACCATCACCATCACAGTGCTATGCACCACGGCAAGGGCAGTCGCGGCTCTCGCCACAGTCGTCACGTGGCCTTCAGCAGACCTTCCAGGTGAGTGAAACTGTTCTTGTACAAACGGGGCTAGTTGGGGGTAGCTCAGTCATGTACAAACATAGTCAATCAGGAAAGCTTGGCCGTGTGCAAACAGGGTCAGTCGGGGGGGGGGGGGGGGGGGGTCGGTCATGTACAAACAGGGCCAGTTGGGGCAGGTCATGTACAGACAGGGCCAGGTGGGGCAGGTCATGTACAAACAGGGTCAGTTGGGGCAGGTCATGTACAAACAGGGCCAGTTGGGGAAGGTCATGTACAAACAGGGCCAGTTGGGGCAGGTCATGTACAAACAGGGTCAGTTGGGGCAGGTCAGTCATGTGCAAACAGGGCCAGTTGGGGGTAGCTCAGTCGTGTAGATGATATTACCGTTTTCTGTGCGAAAAGTGCCAAAAACCAAGTTTTCCCTTGCCATCATCATGTCTTGAGCCAGACCAGACTGTCTTTTGAGCCAGACCAGACTGACTCGCTCGCTACTGACCACTTTATTTCGTGTGTTCTCTTCTTGTGTTTTGTTTTGTTGTGTTGTGTTGTGTGCCGCCAGTATCGATATGACTACCCCAAGCTTTGCATCCACCAGCAATCAAATGAGTAGTAGCGACTCCAGGCCAAGTCAGCAAAGCATGGCGAATGCCAAGCGCCGTGTCATGAGTGAGGGAGATGCAATGTCCATGCACAGGAGCGACGAGGAAATGTCCATCGCCACAATGTCCGACCCGAGCATTCACTTTGAGCTGGAGGACCGGCACAGCGACGACGACTGGATCGGTGCACGCAACCAACTCGCGCATGGCGGCTCAGACACGAGAAACAGTGTGTAGCCTGCAACACACCACCACCACCACCAGTCTGGGTCTACACAAAGCTTACCATGCCGCCAAGAACTGACCAATGTTCCTTGTTGAGTCTTGCTAATGCTCCCGTCGGTAGCTGGAATTGCCATCGTGTTTCCAACGATTTTTTCTGGCAGCATACAAGATACATTCTGTCAGTCTGGCCGCGCTCAGAGTAAGCGTCCCGGTGGTAAGCATTCTGACGGTGAGCGCTGAGATATCCTCAGCACCACCACTGCCTGGCATAGTGTGCTTGGAGCACAGGTGACTTCACGCGATATGCTGAACACCGCACAGCATGCTGCAGACCCCAATGCCCATGCGCCCAGCTTTAGTCAGCAAGCATTGCTATACAGTCGCTATCAGCTGTAACAATGCAGTGGGGCTAATTCCAAACAATCTGTGCAAATTCCTCGTTGTTATTTGCACCCACCTTTAACAGTGATGGCTGCCCCTTATTTTAATGATTTTCCTCGGCGAGTAGTTTTCATCATTTTCAAATTCAAATCTCTTTTAACGCCATGGCCAGAGGACTGCCAAAGCTTGCACTGCTTGCTTTGTTCGTAAGTGCCGTGTTTTTGCTGTATGTGTCAACTTGACCAGATTTTCAGCAAATTAATTATTTTTACATACCGGTAGCCCATGGAAACATACCAGCGTTCTCATTTCTCGGTAGACAACTAGGACGGCTAGAGTTTTATTTACAAGTACAGCCTTTACCAATGCCGAGTATATCATGCATTGCTGTACCCTCATTATGCCGACAAATAAAATAAAAACTTCAGAAAGACCGCTCAGTGTGTGTGTGTGGGGGGGGGGGGGGGGTGCGCGCGTGTGTTGAAAGTGATTTTTCCTCGGGACTGAAAGAGAATACAGCTACACGTAGGTATACCATGGTATGCCTCAGACATTCTCTGCTTGATCAGTCCCTGCATGCGTGGTTTCACAGCCTAGATACGAGAGCCCCCGGCGTGCACGTTACCAGTTAGCAGAATGACACACATAGTCATGCACGTACTGCATGGTTGGGGCACTCCTTGTCTGACACTAGGGAGGTTTCGCTCTACGTAATGACGTATGAAAATCCGTATGTCGTACGCGTGCGCCAGGGAGAGAGGGCAACTTTCAGACGTAAATCTCTCTACGGATTTTCGTAGGAGAGTTGTTTTTTGAAATATTTTCGAAACTTTTTGAAATATTTTTTCGCACTTTCCGGATTTCTCTATGGCAACGTTCAAGCCGGCCGGCCGCGGGAAACAAGGTACAACCATGTGGAAAACAAAATGAAGGGTCGTGTTGGACGCATGCAAGGCATGCCTAGGCTAGCAGTCGTGGAGAAATCATGTAGAACGAAACTCACCAGCGCTGATTTTCACGTATTACGTGCAGTATTATTATTATTATTATTTTGCTTGTTCGCGTTGCAACGTTGGCATCAACCTGCATAAAGCTTAAGCTGCCATAAAAAAGAAAGCTCATCCTAAGCGAGAGGGCTAGAGGGAAATCTAACGATAACGATAACGAGATACAGAATACAAAGAAATCCAATGAGTTCAACGTACAATTCAAAACAAGAAAGAAAGGAAAGAAAAACAGAGCCGAATCTACCGATTGATCCATCAATCGACAAAGGGGACTAATCCGTTAGTGTTGCAAAGTAGAAGCTGATTATAGTTGCAGATCTCCAGGCCAGGGCCAGCATATCGCCGATTCTGGATAGGTCTCCGCAGCATTTGATGTGGTAATTATCATAATGTTTGATAAAATTGTTAGAGTATCTAGTATCTAGAGTACCGAGTATCTAGTATCTAGAGTGTCTAGAGTAATTGTATTACGTGCAGTTCCTACGTTATTTTCATATGTAATTACGTCGAGCGAAACCTCCCTACTATCACGGGCATGCCCATGTTCATGGCTTGTGCAGGGCATGCTGATTATGTTCTCAACTATAGTCAGACAAGACTGCCCTGATTTAATATATACGGAGTAAATTGCCATTCGTGCACAGGCAAATGTTCATTTATGAGGTACTAGGTATACTGGTAGCAAAAGCAAAGCATTCAAATGAGACCACTAAGCAACAATAGAGACAAGGGGCAGCAAGGCAAGGACAAGGAGCAGCAAAGCAAGGCACACCTTCCAGCCTGTGGAAGAAGAGTGCAAACGTAAAACACGGACTGATAGTTGTTACATTTCATGTACAAGTCAGTACAACATATGCCCCCCTGGAGGAGGCTTCCTATAGACTACAAACCTTTAAAAGTGGTAGACACAAAACAAGACAATCATATAGCAGGCACAGCCCAATGCAAACGAGGAAAAAAATAAACAAAATAAACAGTAGCAGTTGTAGCAGCACCATCAAAGAATGCACAACTTATTTAAGCAGCAATAATGTACAGCTCAGGAAAGTTGCCACCAAACAAGCGAATCAGACATCGACTATTGCTCGACATCTACTGGAGCAAAGCAGGGCTGGGAAGATGCATAGAAAGTTGACTGCAAGGTGTTAAAAAGGAGGTACTTGTAGATATAATCAAGGAAATAACAACATGACAATCAAGAGCAGAAAATACAGCTTGACGGCGATATATACAGGGTATGTACAGCAACAAGTAAAACGCCAAGTTGCCTATTCTCCCCCCTCTCTCTCTTTCCCAACGTCCAACGTCTTTCAGACCGAGAATCTATGGCCGGGAGAATCAACACGAAAGAACCAGGGGCGACGCAAGCACATTCCCAGTGAAGCGCCCACTCTCAGAAACCCAACTGTACTTAGCTGCGTAGGGCCTCCAGGCGAGCCCGCATCTCGTCATCCTCCTCCTCGTCTGATGCAGCGGTAGCAGCGGCGGCAGCAGCTGCTGGCGCGGGCTACATTGAGAGTAAATGGTGAAAAGAGAGAGAATTTTTTTAAATATCTTCGATTCTTGCATTGTTCGGAATCTCCAACGCAGCCACTTACACCCTAATAAAAACTGAATCTCCTAAATGAACCTTTCACATACATGATGGATCAAACCCGAAAATTTGGTGAGATGTAAGTCAGTTGTTCCCAGTGGAGAGCCCATTTGGGAGGCAATGGTAATTCATCAACTAGGGGTCCCAGTCAATGGTGCATAATTTATTATTGAGTACATGATACTCACAGCACACAACACAGAATATTCCTATGCATTGCTAAGAAAGCATGAACACACGATGCTAAGAGCCGACAGGTCTTGTCACCAAATACAGATCAGCACAATGCTACAAACGCTCTGAGGCTATCCGAGACCAGGTGTCTAACGCGGTACAGTCGCTGCTGGAATTGTATAATGGAACCTAAGTGAACGAAAACCATCCACTCCACATTCTCAACATTCTCAACATTCTCAACAATTCCCTTGCCGCGCCTGCAGGGGCGGGGCAGATCCTCAGCACAGATGCCAAAACCAACAGCCATCACATTCATTTCGGATACATTGACTTTGAGGCCAGCGAGTCCCACGACATCCATAAAGAGCAAGCATGGCACCTGTATGAGTCGAAGCAACAAGTGCTAAGTCGTCTGCAAATAGGCTGTCACGAATGATGTTCATGATCGGCATTTTACCGTCTGAAGAGCAGAGTAGTTTCAGAGCTAGAAGAGACAGGAAGACCACCAACACACAGTGTGATACTGAGCAGATGACACTCACCAGGGGGTTGTCTTCCACAGGTCCTGCTTGGCCCAGAATACCTAAACACAGAATATAGGCAAAACAGCATACATCAGGTTACCGCCACCACCACCAACGGCAGCAGCAGCAGTGCTAATAATTGTTTTTTCCCTATTTCGGTCGTGCACTCAAATACACCAATGCCATCCACAGTTTACACAATCCAGCCCAAAATGCAGAGTGTCCATATTTGCTGCAATTCACCTCAAGTGCATATAAAGAAAGAGCAAGAAAGGATTAGTCTGTCTCTCTCTTTCTCCCCCCCCCCCCCCCCCCCCCCCCCCCCTCCAGCAAATATCTGCTTCAGCAACCACCCCTCAAGACTGACAAGAGGTGCATGTGTATGTCAAGCCCATCACTATATCACTATCACGAAAGCAAAGCATTCTTGTCACATTGAAACGGTTACACCAGCAAACAGTTCATCAACACTATACTCATCCAACATACCATTGGTCACCTCAAACAGGATCAAAACACTACACTCATCCAACATACCATTGGTAACCTCAAAGAGGATCTTGTCCACCTCAGCCTCAGCAGCCTCCTCCTCGTCCTCATCACCCAATGCAGATTCGAATGCGTCATCCATCATTTCCTCAATGATACCAGCCTAAAACAAAGACCAGGTGCACACACATCATGCGCATGCGCGCGCACACACACGCACACACACACACACACACACACACACACACACACTCCACAGTGTTGCTCCAAGCACTTTGCAGTCCCTTGCAGACTGACGAGTGCTGTTTTTCTTGCACTGCGGAAATTGCTCCAAATTTTCGTTAAATAAAGATGCAAAAATATGGGCAGTTGGCAAGACAGCTTAGACTGACTGCACTGAAGGAGGAAAGGATCGAGAAAGTGGAGAGGAACAACACTGACACAAATTGTACCCCCTACCCCCTCCTCACAAGCACACCCTCTACAGAATCTGACACAGAATACTATGCTCGATAAAGCATCTTGAGCAGGGATTCTCCCCCCCCCCCCTCGTTTGCACACACACACACACACGTGCACACAAACACACACACACACACACACACACACACACACACAAAGGATTTAGCACCTGCCAGCTATGTTTTGCTAAGGCCTCCAACTGTTGCAGGCGGAATGGGCGCCTGTGCATGTGTGGACATAAACACGCACACAGCCAGCGAAAAAAGAAAGAAAAAAGTCCATGCACGGTGCCCTCACCTTCGTCATCTCCTTGGAGAGTTCACGCATGACAGCTGCAATCTCCGGCACTCTCATCAACTGATTCATGGACTGCATCACTTCCGTGCTCTTCGCCATCGCACCAGCCATACGTTGTGTGGCTAAACACAGCATGGGAACATTACAGGCAGTGAGATTTGAGAGCACACACAGCAGCACATACCGGTACTAGCAAAATACCCAGTGTGCGGGCAGCACACGCAGTGCTACCTAGGACTCGACCACACATGCTCAGTGACTGAACACAATGGGGAGGGCTATGCTGAAACAAACACACAGCAAGCTGTGCAGCTTTTATATGCCAACACACACAAATGATACAGTTAAGTCAGAGTGCGGAAGGCTCACTGCCAACTGCATTCAAAAAAACACCCACCCAGTGCTATCAACACATCCAATGTGTGCCAAACCCAGGCTGTGCTTATAGGGAGACTTAGCATGACAGGCTCGTGTTGGAAGGACATAAAACACGCGCGCACACACACACACATGTGCATACACGTGTACACAGTCACACCCACACACGCACGCACACATACACACACACACACACATGCACATACACACACACCATTGGACCATTGGACGCCCATCGCTGGAGGCGATGATAGCGATGCTACAGCAGAAGCCATAGCAACTTGTGCTGGGATTGCACCATTCAACAGCTTGCAAGGCTGAAGAATTGACCGCTACTATTCAGCCTGGTCTACACCACACAGCTATGAAGTGGCTTTTTCTGGCCAGTGAATTCCTACGTTTTGGTCTTTTTTTTCCCGCACACACATCACACCACATACTCTGGCATGCACTGGCTGTTGGTAACCACCCAGGAGAATGAAAGAAAAGTCAGGAAGAGTCTGAGAAAGAGAAGAAAGACGTGTGTGACCATAATTGTCGGGAATCGAACCCGCAACCTATCGATTGGAAATCGCTGCACATACCACTGCACCATATGGGACACACAGACACACAGACACACACACACACACAGACACACACACAGACACACACACACACACACACACACACACACACACACACACACTCCTTTAGAACTTACCCAGCTGATTCTGCATCTGCATCATCACAGAGTTGATCTGAGCCTTTGATGCGTAGATCTTGTTCACAGCCTTGCGTGATCGAACCATCTCCTTGGCAAGGATATTACAAACGTCTTTTTGGCCTTTCTTAGCTGCATCCTTCAGTGATTTCTTCACCTTTGCTTCTTCTCCTTGTATGGCTGAATGCACACAATACAACCGAGATGAGCAAGCAATGACTTTCACAATGCTTGGAAATACAATCTACAAAACTAAAGTCGGGGATCCAAGAAATCCACCCCCCTTCATAGCAATCCGTACATCAAGAAGCAAACACAGTGCTGCCCAAATCATTTTCAGTCAAAATCAGACACCTTCTGCAGTTGCCCAAGAAAAGAGTAATATTTTGTCTTGCTGTCATGGCTGCATACTACTAGCACATGTTGTGCATCTACCTGTACAATCTATAGGCTAGTATAGCATACGAGAGGCCAGCAGTGCTTGCTATGCGGTCCACCGACAGCGAAAACTCACATCACGTGGTTTACAATTCACATGGTATGTGTCCCAGCCTGTTTTTTAGTGAGCAATTATTATTTATTATTATTTTGCTTGTTCGCGTTGGCATCAACCTGCATAAAGCAGGTATATAGCCTTCGCTTAAGCTGCCATAAAAAAGAAAGCTCATCCTAAGCGAGAGGGCTAGAGGAAAAGATAGCGATAACGAGATACAGAATACAAAGAAATCCAATGCGTATACAGTTCAAAACAAAACAGAGCAGAGCCGAAGTTACTAATCGGAGTTACGAATGCGTTGGTACCGATTGATCCATCAATCGACAAAGGGAAGAGCAATAGAGCAGGAAAACAGCACTCTCGCTGCTGCTGCTGATGTTGGTTGTGGTGGTAGTTCGCTATATCACGAAATTCGCTATATGCGTAGTCTTTACAAGTCGACTGATGTATCAGAGGTTGCCGAGTACGATTTTCTGTACCAAAACCCGCAGAGGCGCTACGGATTTCTTATACTTCATTTTCGAGTAGTGAACTGCCTGAGTACAGAACATATGTATTTGCTGCACCTGCCTAGGTTACGATCGCAAATTACGTCATATTCCCGCGCGGTGCCTTTTTAATTTGAAAATTTGTACCGAAATCAAAACTTCCTGCGGATAATCGGTGTTTCTCGGACCAAATTTGTATGCGAAAAATCTTTCTGCACTCGAAGGCGCAAAAAATCCACACAAATACATGGTTCGTATTAAAGCCAGTCCACACGGCTTCTCCGTGCCGGAAAATTATATGAAGCACGCCTCGAAAAAATCCCTAGCGCCTCTACGGATTTTGGTATGGAAAATCGTACCCGGAACCTCTCCACTAGCACTTTGGTTTATGCAGCCGCATAGTGGGTGGCAGAAATTACGTGGAGTCCACGCCAATGAAAATAGCCCGTGACATCTGTATGTGTGCTGTGTCTGCAATGATCACTGCTCTGCTCCAGATTACCAGAGGCCTAACCTGTACACGGTCAACCAGAATTACTTCAGAGAAATATACGGCACGTTTCGTCACACTCTATTTCAAAATTGTACTACAATTCAACAGCAGCTGCTTTTTCAGTCTAGCTAGATCCCAGACTCTGAAGCTCAGAGCACAGTGGACCGAAACATGGAGTGAACGTTTCTCCGAAAAGCACTTCATTGCGATCACAGCAAATAATTCTTCTTACAGCGGATCTGCTTGTCCAGAGTTCTCGTTTCTCGCCTCAGTTTGGTTCTCCACTCTCTCACCTGGAATCGAATCACCGCACGCCACGATACACAATACGTTGAACATCATTCACCAGATTGCAGATACACACACACACACACACACACACATACACACCGAAAGATAGGTAGGATATTTCAATTTGCAAGTTGTTTTCAACTGAAGTTCGAAATGTGCTTCAAAGAGTTGGGTTCCTCACCTGCTCGCGCGGGCTTTTTTCAGGTTCCTTTCCAAACAGACCCATTCTTTCAGCCCTTCCTGATATGGTTACCTTCCTTGAGCCCTAAGGATGTGCGACAAGAGCTCCGAGTGGAAAGGAGAGGCACTCTTTGAAGCCAGAAACGTGCAATACTGCTTTTAAATTTCGAAGAGAAAGCGGAAGAGGTTGTGTTATACTGCACTGTAACTGGTGATGTCATCTTAGCAAAATGCGCCATGCCCTGACGTTACCATGAATGCATGATCGCCCTGACAGCTGCTGATGTGACATCACCCACCACCTTCCTTCGTGTTCTCATTTTGTTGCCACTTACAAATTTTGTTTCTTTGTCAACTACATTGTCGTAGTTTTTAGTAGTCCCTGACTGGCAATACTTTATTTTCTTGTCTTAGTACATTAAAAGCGGTCTAAGTCCGTACCGGCATACTGTCGTTAGAATCTCGACATTCTGATACAAGTTGTTCGTTCACCTGTGCCGAATTGGTTCCTAAGATCCAGGAAATATCGTTTGTCAATTTCACATGCACCTCCATTTCTAAATTACTTTGCAATGGCATCCGCGGTGGACCCCAGATGGATCTCTTCAGGCCTGTGCGAGCGGAGTATAGAGAAGGTCAAGGTTGAACTGAATGAAACACCGGAACGTCGGGAGGAAGGCCTAGCCGCTCTGAGGGAGAAGATTCGGGAATACACTGTCGAACACGAGGACTTCACACTACGCAAGGACACAGACAAATTTCTCATTGCGTTCTTACGTGCTAGGAAGTATGATGTAGAGAGGGCGATGAGCTTACTGTTAAACTACCATTTGTTTCGTAAGAAGCATGCGGATCTGATCGAGGATGCAGATCTGAATTCTGTGCGACCTATCCTGGAGCATCAAGTGGTTTGTGTGTTTGGTGACCGGGATTCAGAAGGTCGGCGAATGTTCATGTTCAGACCGGGTCGCATAGATCAAGGTTCTTTCAAAATGAAGGATGCTTTGCGCACACTCATATACGTTCTGGATCATGTGATCGAGGATGAGGAAACACAGGTGAACGGGTTCGTCTTCATCCAGAACTTTGCAGACATGACAATGGGCAAGGTGCTCATGTTCGACCGCTCTCGTGTATCTGTCGTCATGGAGCTGTTCCAGGACGCGTTCCCGGCACGATTCAAAGGGTTCCATCTCGTCAACCAGTCCTCGCTGTTCAGTATTGTGTGGGCGCTCGTCAAGCCATTCATGAAGCAGAAGCTACGTGAGCGCTATCACTTTCACGGTGCAGATCGAGAGAGTCTCTTCTCGAAAGTCGCCAAGAGGGATGTCCCGCACGAAGTGGATGGTGATAGGCCAGCGTATGATCCCCAGGACGTACTATCTTTCCTGACTTCTCTTCAGGGATGATAACGTTAGGAAACGTTTTATGATTGATGACGTCTTGATTCTTCCCTGCTGAATAGGGGGGTGGGTGCGCAGTGTGTGTGTGTGTGTGTGTGTGCGTGTGCGCGTGTGTGTGTGTGCGTGGGCGTGTGTGTACCGCTGAGTGGAAGTTCATTAGGCCCCCAGACTTGCCTTGGTATCTGGCTCTCGGCATGGCATTATTTAGAATATTTTTCAAATATTCATTTTAAGCAGAGGTTGCAAACAGTGATTTTTCAGGCCTTTATCTATTTGTCACAGAAGCTCTTCCGTTTCTGGATTCTAACTGGGAAACTACCATGCCATGTATTGTGACTGTCGGTATTTCTGTGTCAAATGACTCTGACCAAAACTATGTCGTACTTCAACGTTTTTTTATGCTCCAATCTACTCAATGTATCTTGTCACCTTGCTTTAAACCTTTCCTTATGGCCCACTGCAGCTGATATTTACAGTAGCTGTACGTGTGCAATGCACATATGCTTGACTGGACTTGTATTCCAGAGTGCTTGTGCCAATGGCTGGATATTGTAAAAGAACTTTACCGAATCATACCTGCCAAGTACTGGGAGTGCTTTTTCTGGATCGCCAGGGCAAAACCTCGGGATTTGCCTTGGTTTTTCGGGATATTACCTGATGATGGGTCAGGTCCGAAAATTTGGTGTAATGTTAATCTTAATTTTGGTTTGAATCGCAGTGAAGAGACCGTTTTTGGAGTTGAGAAGTGAAGTTTGCTAAATGTGTAAGTGGCTGCGTTAAAGTGTTCGGGATCCGATATGTCATATTTTTTCCAAAATTCCATTTTCAACTTTTTTGAAATGATGACACCAAAAATTTCTGAATTATTTTAATTTTGTAACATTTTCAGTGATTACGATTGTAGATATTCATCACATTATACGGAGGTTTTTCAGGGACTGTTCATGGAAGAAGTACTAGTAGATCCACTGCATGGTACTACAGCTATGGCCGTACAGAATCAATAAGGAGAACTAGACAGGTCACTTGAAGTGCTCCGAGATCAAGACTTGTTTCGAGTACAGTGATTGTCGGGATAATCAACAGGAACTTCTGCTGGTGGAGTGATCTAACGAAAGATTTCGTGAACGAAAATTTGTACTCATACAGTACTCGGTAAACAAAAGACCTTGCATCACTTGGGCATTTTATCAGAATGTGGCATGGTGCCATGTCCGTCAAGGATGAGGGCCTTTATTTGAGGCTCAGCTACGGGCAAAATACACACAATGATAGTGAATATTTTTTTCTCAACTACCCTCCCCCCCCCGGTAGGCCTCGACCAAATATGCTTGCGCATATTTCCGCATATTTCGGACAGTTCATGTACATGTATGGCATATTGAGCGACAAAGGGAATATTGGAATGAAGCCAGCATATAATTCAAATATTCTGAAGAAAATGAGGGCAAAACCGTTCATATTATGGACAAAATGCGTTCAGAAATCACCTTTTATGGATGAATTTGGAATGGTTGAGGCGTTTGCTACATTTCCCCATGGACGAACACTATCGCTACAGTTGCTGGGGACACACCCTAGCCATACTATTCCGCATGTGTTTTGATTTGCATCATAAGCATGATAGCCGTGAAGCCAATGAATATTCCAAGGTTGTAATTTTACTGAAATGATCCACACTTTCTGCTTTAAAAATATGTCGAGCATATTTTGGCATATCTTTTTGCATATTTTGCTAAGCCTTTGGCATAATATTATTATGGACGTTTTCCCTGATATGCGACGAGCATAATATGCTCCTTTTTTTTTGCATATTTGGTCGAGGCCTACCCCCAGGCCAGGGTTGGCATTTTTCATTTTTTTCAACATTCATGCATACAAGTCGTCCCTCTCAGTGACTGCTCTACTAGGGTATGACTCTCTCTCTCTACATAATCATATAGATCTAGTAATTAGTATCAAGAGCCCATAACCCCACTGGGGTTATGGATGAACTCTTGCTAGTATGAGTATGAGTGAGAATGACATTACAATGAGAAGAATGACTAGATCATTATAATTATGTGAGACTGAGTATGTAACAGGGACTGGCATGTGTACTACTGCCTGGTACTACTATTTATGACAATAATAGATCTACTGCCACAGTAATACTGGTCGTTTTTTTTCTTTTTCTCTGTTTTTCACTGTTCCCCGCTGATAATGATGTTTGTCCTGGCCTGTCATGTCCTCTATACTATAGTCTATAGTATAGCTCTGCTCAGTCTATGGTTCTAGCTCGCTCAGTGCTGTGCAATAACAAGTGGGGAATGTTGTTTGGAATGCAGTTGTGGCAGCAGGGGATCCACATGATACATGATTGTTATGTTCCTTGCAGCAACTACATGCATAGCTAAGTAGTTACCAAGTCTGAACTGAAGTGAGTTCACAACTTACGACACAAGACCTTTTCAGCAGTTTTAGCGCTATGCACTACGCCTAGGACGTATGGAAACGAGTTATTTACAGTTATTAATTTAGTAACTCTCCACCACTGTAACATACAATCAGAAAGTGCAACAACTAGGCACAAAACTGACAGTACTTATTAGAATTTAGTACGTATCGTTACAGGACTCGTACGGTCGTAGTGCGCTCGTACCCGCCGCAGGTGTCGTTCATGTCATTTTCTATCATGTTTTTGTTGTGACCTCGCATTCCTTCTCAAGTAAATCAAATAATTATTATAATATATTTCTGCCAGTGACTTGTTTGTCTCCCATTAGTTGTAATTAAAGATATGTTTGCAATCTAGTTCGCCCGGTATTTTTTTTGACGATGGTCATCGCTGCGACACAAAAAAGGAAGGAGGTAGATCTACATGTAAAACAATAATCGCAATTATGTCAGCGATTTTGTTCCTTGTGCTAGGTACTGTAATTTCACAAATTTTCGGTGTACTATTATTTTCGGTACTTTCGGTGCGTCTGTTTCATACCTAAAATTTCAATACACCGAACAAACACTAACACACATAATCCAATACTGGCAATAGGGAACTGCTTCTCTGTACCGAAAATTTCTGTTCACCTAACCTAGCCTGTTGCCCTCATACCGAAAATATTGAGCACCGAAAATTTCTGAAATTAGCGTTTCCGGCAGACTGCCAAGTGCGATGCGAGTCAAGAAAGGCATGTAGGGCTACCACTTACCGAGTCAACGAGTTACGTGAATGGTTCCCACCAGGCACCTGCTTACCCCTCCTGCTAGTGTTGAACTAGCTGTAGACTGTACTACCGTGATTGTTACTGTGAGTGTGCGCTGGAATTATTATTTTACCTCCATTTCAAAAGTGTTCACTTGAGAAGGACTCAGCCATCAGGTCAGGATAGTATGTACACCACAATACTGCTGGGTCAGGCGGGTCAAGAGCTCTTGCACACGGACCGTGCATCAAGCCAGGGTGCATATCTGCCTCGGATCGCGGAGAGGCCATGGATACCTGGATACTGGATGCCGCACCATTACAGGATGTCCAGAGTCACATCCTGCCTAGCCTCCCCAAGGGCCAAAGTCAAACAAAGCTGCTGCTAATGCTCGCTTCTACTGTTTTGCATAGTGCCATTACCAGTAGTGCAGTACCTGTCAGCTTGTCCTGGTGTCACGAGCCGTCCTTGACTGAGCGCCTGTGCGCGTCGTTTGAGCTGCTGTCGACGTCGCAAGGCCGCCTGCTGTTTCAACTAACTACTTTCAATCTAATGGGATTTACTGCACCTCCACCCTGTTGGGACTGGCTTGAAAATGAAATGACCTCGGCGCTTCAGACTTCAGTTTCAAACGGTTGCCTTCTCTGTCACAGTAGCAGGCTGCAGACAATCCTGTTTGGAAACTGAGCGCTCGCTGTGAGCGGCCTGTGTACCAGGTATACTCCGGATAAGCTGGACCAACTCCTGTGCGCTGGGTGAGCTTGGGGTCATTTTCTCTTCCGTATGTTGGGGAACTCAGTGATTTCGCTAATGCTAACACTAAGCTATTATAATATATTGCTATTATGTTCATTGGTACTATGAGTGGCCGCCTAAGGATTTGCTGGAGTCTCCCAGAAGCACCTCCAGCACACTCTCTGCTTACCGCCAAAAGTACAATAAACTCCCTGGGAGCTTATTGTACTCTTGATAGGGTTCATGATCCTGTACTGTGTAGGCTATTTCTGTGCTTAGAAAATAATTGTAGTGATGATAGACTTGAGGGTGTAATGATCAGACTGATGCAATCAGGGCAGAGACTAATGGTGAATGTCTTTATTATAGCAGATGGACAGCTACATCCTGCCCTGGTCCCACACAGTAATCCCCCCCCCCCCCCCCCCCTGATCAGTGTACAGTCAAACCTCGTTAGGACGAACACTGATACGGCGAACTTTCTTTTAGTACGAACTAGGGCCAATCCTATGGTTGGCCAGGCACAAGGTGGAGCTGCAGGCTGGAGAGCATGCTGTCATGAATTTATTGCACATTGTACTTACCTGTTGCTGGCTTATGACTGTTATGAAAAAAATGTCAGTTTACATGTGCCACAGCATGCAGCAATTTCATATAGATACTATCCATATAAATATGCATATCAATTTTTTGTCAGATCTGGATAAGAAGAACTCCAGATAAGACAAACAAACTTGTTCGGTCTCTTGCAGTTCGTCCTAACGAGGTTTGACTGTAGTCACAGTATATTTACTCTGATAAGACGTACCCAGCTCATGCTGAAAACACTGAGGCTGTGCTTACATGAGAAATTTCAACCCGGGTCGAGTTCAGCCCGGGTTGAAAGTCTGTACGATAGACAAAAGAGGTGAGCGTTTACATGAAGACAGTTGACCCGGGTCAAATACTGATATGCCGCCAAAAGTCCACTTCTACAGTCCTGTATGGTCACGTGAATCCTTTCACGCGAAATTTGCATCTGCAGTGCCGTTCAAACCTGGCGCGAGATACGCACAGAAGTACGTTTGTACGATTTTCTTGACCCGGGTTGATTTCAACCCTCCCCTTGGGGGGAGGGTTGAAATCAACCCGGGGCGAAATTTCAACCCGGGTCAAGCGCAATGCGTCATGTAAACGCGCAATTCATTTTATGCACATGGCGGGTTGAAATCTGACCCGGGTCGAACTCAACCCGGGTTGAAACGCCTCATGTAAACACCGCCTGAGGAAAGTGTACTTAGTATCCGATAGAACAGCCACTCTTTCACGGGCAAAAGCAACGCAATGCATGTACCACAGGGTACTACCCGGCCACGCCACTGCCAACCCATCACGGACTGCACCAGCGCCTACGAGTACGCACCCCAAATTGCTCGTGGTCACAGCGTGCTCAACCACTGTAACCCCAACCACTGTGTGTATATGCCAAGCGACGGCCGTCGCACCAGGTTTCCCAATCCCACGCAAAGCTCGCGACATGTCGCGGAGCCTCGTGTGACATCCTAATTCTGTGTATAATCATAGGCCCAAGTAGTGCATGCCGCATCATGCATGCCTCTCAACATCATGCCATGACGCATCGTGCACAAGGCCACCATTTTTTTAAAACCCTTATTGCTCCTGCTGGCTTCCGTGATCCATACCCCTCCTTGGGAACTGGACGTCCATCATGTACCCGGCATGCTATTCTCATCACAAAACACAGCTCTTTCATCAGTGATCCATGCCTATCGAGCACAGAAGCGAACAAACGTCATTTTTTCCCTGGTGGAGGGCCGTTCCTGCACACACAACAACGCAACCAGTAGCGAGGCAGGGTACATGCAACACCTCCGATATACTTATTGTGCAAGCAACAGCAATCAGGCATGCATTCAACCAGCGGAGCATGTCAGTGCCAGCCGACCATCAGTCATCAGACAGCCCACAAATCGGTCTGCGTACTTGCGAGAGCCTGCTCGGCCTCTGCTGCTGTTATTGCCACTGCCCAGTCGGACGCAGCGTCCTCCGTCACGGACACCGCCCCTTCATCTGGCTTTGGCTGACTGGTACCGCCCTCTGCACTCACCACCAGGGCACCAGTGTAATCCTTAATGCGGTGCCCGGCCGAACCACACCGCCAACACACCGTCGCCTTGGTCTTGGAGACATTTGCCGTTTCGGCGGGCGGCCCCTCAACCTCCGGCCGATCAGCTTCCTGGTCTGGTCGGCGGCCAGAACGCAGCACTGGCCTTGTCGAACTCCTGTAGTGCGGCCGTATGCCGCTGCAACTGCTGCGCTGCAGCTCTGCGATGCATAGCATCCCGAGCGTTAGCTCCGTCAGGCAACGCCGGGTGGAGATCTTTTCTCTTCTTCGGAATGGTGAACTTTGTCTCATTCTTCCCCTCATTCTTCCCGGCCATCCTGGTAAGGGCACCACTTGTCAGAAACAGGTCCAATAGTCTCCATCGAGCAACGTCTGACCCAGATCCCGCCTCTTCCTAGGAATGGTGAACTTGGTTGTCTCATTCTTGCCGGCCATCCTGTGTCACAGCACCACTTGTCAGAAGAGGGGTCGGTTAGTCTCGCCCTATGTCGTCTCTACCTCTCGGAACATGTTGTGACAAGCATAGTCACGGCCGAAATAGCACAACTTCACCCGGTCCTAACCCAACACTGGTATCTGAGGTACTTGTTATCTAAACATACTTCAGTATGGAGCGACACACTGTCCCTGGGGAAAATCGTGGAAAAAATCCCAGAATTTGCGGGTAAATATGGCATAATTTGCGGTGAATTTGCGGTAAATATGCGGTGAATATTATTGATATCCGGCAAGTTTGCAGTTGATATGAGGCAATTTTCAGTGAGTATGTAGTGAAATCAATCAGTTAGAAGTCTCCGTTGTAAGCATGCAGTGCACTGTGTGTACGTGTAGTGCAACAAAAAAGTTTTAAAAAACCGCGGGAAAACCGCGGAAAACGCGGTCTTTTAAAAAATCGCAAAAACGCGGAAAAAAACGCGGCCGCGGAATCGCGATTTTCCCCCGGGACAGGACACACCCGTGCCCTGGACAATGTCCATACTAAGCAAATGTGCATCTTATCAGCGGAATACGTGCTGGTTGAATTCCACGGTAGTGCTCCACTCTAGAGATGAGTGTGCTCGTGAGCATCTCATCATTACTGACAATAGCTGTGGGCACTGCATGCAGTATTCTTGCCAATGACTAGCCTGGAGTTCCTGTCCTGCTGCATCGTGGACACACACTGAGTCTTTGCTGACAATCAGCATTCCTGACGTTCAGCGTGACTGTGGCCGTGTCAGAGAATAAAATAAAATAATTTAATGTAGATTTTGAGCTGATAAACCACGTCCTGCCATTGTTGTAAAGAGTGGCAATGCATGCAGCTCTGCGAGAGTTCTTTCATATGATTATTATACAGGCACGACGGAACCGGTCCGGTTGGTCAGGTCACCACCAGACCAACTTGTTGGCCACCAACGTAAACATATTTATGTTTACTGCGGAGGAGGAGGAGGTTCTGTGTACCCAGTACTGTAAGTTGACAAATTTTCGGCCCATTCAAATTTCCGCCTCCCAGGGCTAAAACAGAGTTCGGCTGCAACAAATTTTCGGCCAAATATGATCAGGCCGAAAATAGATATGCGCCGAATATTTGTTGACTTACAGTACCGGCATTGTCACACACAAAGTATGAAATGCTAACTTGTTATGTTATGGCCGGATCAATCAAAACTTGCTTCCGGCGGGCCTGATGTATATCTTTACCTGTTCTAAGTTGACCCCCCCCCCGTGTACTCAGGGCCTCTATTCCCAGGTTGATTGGCAAATAAACCCTGATTGTACTAGTAGCCCTTTTTTTTAGTTCGGCTTTTAGGTCATCACTGAAAGAGGTCGACTCATGATCAGTAAAATATGAAAATATGGTACTGGTTTGAGAGTATGCTAGAAGTGCATGTAGAACTCTCATGCACGTTCACACTGCTATGTTTTTGAAATGCGTAATGGTATGTGAGCGTGTACTGGGATTGCTACTGAAATCGACTCATTGACTGTCTCACGACCGTTCTGAGTGCATGAGCGGCGTGGTGAACGCTCGCATCACTTTGTTGTTATGTAAGCACGGTTGCTTGAGGGCCTAGGGGGCTAATCACCTGGCCATGCATCCCTTGCTAGATGCATTGCTGAGTATATGTGCTTGCCTGTGTGCCTGTGCTGGTATTAGATCATGGAGCAAGCAGAGTGGGGAAGGCATCGGCCATTGAGCGTCACACCGGAGCCGGAGCCAGAGCCCTCTGGAACAGTATGTTAGAGTATGCAGTTTGTTGTTAAAAATGTATGATGCCGTAAGGTGGATCCCACGCTCTGCATGCACGTTGTTTGAAAAGTGTAGAGTTTCAGTAAAGTTTCGGCAGCGTTGATTTTGGTTGACAATAGTTATGGCAGGACCCAGATTTACACATAGCAAGTATACAGTACTGTCGGGCGCCGAAGAACGACCAGGCTAGAATTTCATCAAGCACAGCATACCAATATATACACGAGGACTCAACTGCCCATCGACTGTAGTACATGAAAAATAAGGACAGTCCAGGCTAGGTGGCTGACCCCCCAGTTCTTCGGCGACCGACAGTACTGTACTGCAGCTGTTGGACATGTAAGTGAGCGATGTAGCGGAATGTTGGATATGCTAGGATCCCCTAGCACCTTTGGCAGAGAATTAATCATAATACGCTCTTCTTAGAAATAGCGAGTTTGTCAGAAATAGTAGACGGGGTTTGTTGTTCCTACGTGCAGCCCACCATGACGCTTCCTATCGAATTACTGGACACTCGATCCACTCACAACTGCCATCCAAAGCACGTGAGGAGCACGTCGAGTCTTTCACTTGGCAAACCTACACCTTAGTACAAAAAGAAAGAAAAAACTCCATGCTCAATAGTCAATAGACTCAATACACAGTGCTCCAGGGCATTCACGTCTCGTCAGTTGAGCTTGAGAGATAGATCGATAGATAGATAGATAAACAATTCTTAAACTTCCCAGCTAGACCTCAGGACCCTCACTCACCGGCAATTGCGATGCCTTACTGCACCATTCCAAATGTCTTCCTGGCGTGACTTTCTGTGTGTCGTCAATTCAATTGGATGAACACAACAAAACGGACAAAAATAATATATTATGGGGACGTGGAGAAAAGAGGGGAAAAAGTGGGGTGAGGGATACGAAAGAGGTGCCTGTGCCAAGTACAACAAGGCCTGAACAGGACGGGAGACAAAGACGAACGACGGGGAAATACGACGGACACAAGACGGCAACCAGACAAATACAACGGAGACAAGACGAGAAAATGTGTATGCAACGGGGACGAGATGAGAAATGATGCATACGGAGGGACAGAAGACGGTGCAGCGGCATGTACAAAGCATTCCAAGACAGCGCAGCGGCGTGTATCACGGGTCAGCAGCATGTACGACACAGAGACACATACGCAGCCACGTGTACGACAAAAGAGACACAAGCGCAGCCACGTGTACGACAAAGAGACACCCGCGCAGCCGCATGTACGACACAGAGCTACAAGCGCGACCACATGTACAACATGTGTAAGCAGTGCAATGATATTATCGCAATTTGTCTGTATTCTGCCTTCACCTGTCTTTATTTTCTATGCATCATGATCCGTCTGTGCAGCCACGACCATCACTGTTTGCACTGGCAGCAGACGAGGCTACTGGAAATGGAGATGCTCCGCCTGCACGGCCAGTGCCGGCTGGTGAAGCAACAGAGACCATCGCTGCGGCCCAGCTCCAGAGCAGCCAGGGCTCTGTGCAGCAGCAGGCTGAACAGTCCACCACCACCACGACGGCACACAATCAGGGGTGCGTTGTGTGGCATATAAACCGTGCGGCAGACAGACAGTCACAGCTCACTGCATGTCAGTCACAGCTCACTGCATGCCAGTCACAGTTCACTGCATGCCAGTCACAGCTCACTGCATGCCAGTCACAGCTCACTGCATGCCAGTCACAGCTCACTGCATGCCAGTCATAGCTCACTGCATGCCAGTCACAGCTCACTGCATGCCAGTCACAGCTCACTGCATGCCAGTCACAGCTCACTGCATGTCAGTCACAGCTCACTGCATGCCAGTCACAGCTCACTGCATGCCAGTCACAGCTCACTGCATGCCAGTCACAGCTCACTGCATGCCAGTCACAGCTCACTGCATGCCAGTCACAGCTCACTGCATGCCAGTCACAGCTCACTGCATGCCAGTCACAGCTCACTGCATGCCAGTCACAGCTCACTGCATGCCAGTCACAGCTCACTGCATGCCAGTCACAGCTCACTGCATGCCAGTCACAGCTCACTGCATGCCAGTCACAGCTCACTGCATGCCAGTCACAGCTCACTGCATGTCTTTTCACTATAAATGTGGTGTCTGGTAACTGTTTAAACATGGCGAGGTCTTACGTGACCTACCTGTGATACGTGTTCAGTAGGGCCCCGGAAAATTCCGGCAACATACCAGCGACGGCTGGTTGATAGAGTAGCTACAATTGAAGGAGAGTTTTGCTTTACTTTGGCGTGCTTGCAGGAGAAGTACACCACCTTGCGAGGACGATGGTGCGTATGAGGACGTGGATTTCACCGTCGAAGGTTCCGGACCGACACCAAAGTATATGGTAAGGATGCATACTAGTAGATGAGAAAAAGTGAATAAGGTGATTTTCTGTAAACGATGTGATAATTTGTAATGCTGCGCATGCTACAAGCTTTGTATTGACTCTACTCCTACTGGAGTATGCATGTGATGCATGCAATTGTCACAGAAAACAGCATTGATGCGTTCGTGTTTGAACAGTCTATGTTGGATAACACCTACATGTACGTCATAGATAGGTCATCCGTGTATCGCTGGCTTATAGCAAAGTTCCCTGCTTCACAGCCTGGTGGTGGTGGTGGTGGTGGTGGTGGTAGTGGTGGTGGTGGTGGTAGGGTGGTGTTGGTAGGGTGGTGAAGATGGCTTTCTGCTTTGAACTCTCTCCCTTTGCAACTCCCCGAAGACAGTAACTGAAATACGGCCTAACTTGACTTTTCTGAATTTGTGGAATAGCCCACGATATTAAAGGGTGCATTCCTTTACCCTCTGCCAAATCTAGCACATTCTGCCAAGTTCTGCTGGTTCTTCCAGTTTTGGACAGGGCGGAAAGCAGACGATTCTCGCGCTTCCGACTCGCACATTACGGCCATGCCCAAAATGGACTTTTGGTTTCTATGATTTTGGTGAAATCCAGGGAAATGAATTCGCTGTCGATTTTCCTAGTTGTCTGGCAAAACGACGGAATAAATGGTCTGGGTCTCTTCAAAAGGCTGACTCGTGCCACACGTATGCTAATCCCTTTTCAGCATCATTTTCAGGCAGAGAGTGTGAAGGAAATGTCGAGTCAGTGAAAAACTCTATATAATAGCAGTTTGGTCTATATTTTAATCATTCAACATCTATCTACCTTCACTGATGAGCTATGTATTAACGAAACTGCTGTCTGAAGGAGTTATCAATATCGTCTACGGAAGGGTCCTCGCAGTGGTGATGGTTGTGTGCAGGAGGGTCTAGTCGGCTAAGAGCACAGTGTGGTGGGGGAAGGGGACTCAAGAGAGTGTGAAGGGCAACATAAAAACACACTCTGAGGGATAAGAGGTTATGCGATACACGTCATAATTATAGTACGTTTGCCACCCCAAATTATTCTATATAAGGGGTTTCTGTACCCGCTTTGGGCATTTTGCCACCCCAACTGGCTCCTATATATGGTGGATTTGACGTTATCGCATAACCTCTTATGAGAAGTACCGTATTTTCCAGAGTATAAGCTGCACTGGAGTATAAGCTGCACCCCCCCCCTCCCCATTTTTTTGCTACGAAATACAGACATCTATCCTAGTTATCATTGTTAATTTGATCATTGAAGTATAAGCCGCACCCCCCTTTTGTTGGGGTGAATTTTTGGTGTTCAAAGTGCGGCTTGTACTCCGGAAAATACGGTCCACTGATGTGATCATATGAAGTGAATGAGAAAATGATGAATCCAATCCTGTTCACGCATGATTGTTGCTCGCACTCCAGGCACTGCGTATCTTCAAGGTGGTTATGATCGGGGACAGTGGAGCGGGCAAGACCACTTTCATCCAGCGACTCTGCAAGGGCTCCGTGGACCCGTCCACTCGCACAACAGTTGGTATGTACAATGTGACGGTGTCCCTATTTAACAGTTAGAATTACTGTACTGCTCGCTAGTATTAGCTTTCTGATGTGGTGTGACCGTGTCGCTGCAATTACCCTTTCATTCCCTCAAACTGATGAATATGTATTAAAATAAAAGTTAAAACTATTTTGGATAATAATGGCTTTCCATTTTTGATGTGTATTTTGAACTGCTATATTCATATTTTCCCGTCGGCAGGAGTGGACTATTTCTCGAAGCAAGTCCGGGTTGATAATCAAGAAACGTCACTCAAGATCTGGGACACGGCTGGAACAGAAAAGTGAGGACCTGTGCTCCTTGTTTTTGTTTGTTTGGTTTGTTTGTTTGTTGGGTAGATACAAGTAAAGCCCCTGCAATAGACACCCTTAGCGAAAAACGTTATGTTGTAACGGTATTATCATAAGGGGGAAAACACCGTGATTTGGGTTCGACCTTTAGCAAGATGCACGCTATTTTTAGTACGCTGTTGCCACGAGAATAACTTTGATTTCGCGCGGTACAACCATTTTTGTCACCATATACGCGATACAAGATGAAATGCGTATGGACTATGCAATATTTGGCCAAAACACGTACCGTTGGTCACAACGATAAATCAGCCCCCATAACGTTTATACGCTGCAGCTTCAACGTTATTTGGGTGATCAAGGTACGAGTACCGTAAAAAATAGCGTTACCGTTGTTTGCTAAGGGTGTCTAATGATAACGTGTAACACACTCTGTTTGGCACTGTAGTGTATTACAGCTGTATATAACCTCCAGCAGGCAGGCGCAGTGGCCTAAACGACCATGGATGAGAAACAGAGCTTGCCAGGTTCAAGTTCTGCTTGGAAGCGGAAGGAGTTTACGAACCATGCTGTGGCACACAGTTGATTGGCCTTTCACCGCTTTGTGATGGGTCTGATCGCTCACCTCCAACTGCTTCTCGTTGAGGAGCTACATTTGCCGGGCCATGGTCCTCGAGGATGATGGTGTTCCAGCGAATAAGGAGCGCTTGTGTGGCTGCGGAAAATGTGCGCAGTAAGAACATCCGCCCACTTTCAGCAGTCAGTTGTTTTGCAATGGATGGATCCCTTGCTCTGAGTCCATTCAGAATGTTCACCCATTTTCAAAGCCTACAAGTTTTGTATCATTTTTATTTCCTGTCTCTTGTGGCAGGATTTTACGTCACGACTCTTTGGATTGTAGCTCAAGGCGTTTGTTTGAATTCATGTATACACGGCAAGGCAAAACAACAGGGACCAACAAACCTTTCCTCCGTAGCCCTGAGTTTCGTGTTCAGAAACACTCGGTTTGAAGAGTGTTTCTGAACACGACAGACTGAGAGGGAAGGTTTTGGTCTCTGTTGTTTTCCGCCTTTGAGTGGTACGTTCTGCCCTATCCAGGGCATAGAGCACCGTAGTTGCAGCAAGGACCCTAGATACTTTGTGGACCGTCATGTATTTTGTATTTCCAGAGCAAGCTCATACTGTGGTATGGGTACTTTCTTGGAAGTAAAATTCCTTACTCCATTCAGCACAAACGATTTTTCTATACAATCCGGAAACAGCTTGTTTGGTGTGAGTTTGGCCTATTTGCTGACTTGTACAGTTCACGTCGTACTTTGAGGAAGTTGTCTACTCAAATCTCACCATTTCTGCTGTTGTTGTTCTCAACCTATTGTTCCTAGGTACCGTGCTATTTCCCGGTCCTTTCTGCGTGATGCCGATGCTGTCATCCTCATGTATGATGTTACGAGCAGCACATCATTTACCAGTGTGCATTCGTGGATGGTAGATGTGCAGGTCAGTCTGTTTGCTTATGATTATAATGTGTGTGTGTATGTGTGTGTGAAAAAATGGAAAATGAAAAAATTGGGATTCACTGGCCAGAAAAAAGCCACTTCAATCAGCCGTGTGGTGTTGACCAGGCTAAAATTAGTGGCGGTCAATTCATCAGCGTTGCAAGCTGTTGAATGGTGTAATCCCAGCACAAGTTGCTATGTCTAACATACCGTAATGTCGCGTGCATTAGCCGGGGCTTATATGCCTATAAGCCGGTGATGGAGTCAGGCTTGTACACAAGACAGGCTTATACACGAGACAGGCTTATATGACAAGCACCACTCAATGACCAGGCTTGTATGCGCAAACTGCTGACTTTTGGACGTCAAAACCAACATTTTCCAACGGGATTTTTTTTCTTTTTTTTCGCTCCCTGAACCGCGTCCCCCCTCTCCTTTCTCTCTCTCTCTCTCTCTCTCCGAAGTCCTTTTGTTTTCGGCATTTCGACAAGCAGACTTGGTTGAGATGAGTTCTATCTACGGGTAGACTGCAACAAACACAAGTGAAAAGTTCGAGGAGCGCCGAAACAACTTCAAACAAGCAACTTGCCAAGGGACAAGACGGAAAATGCCATGGGAAAGGTAAGTTTGAAGCTTGAAGAGTGCTGCATGGCCGTCGAGCGCAGCTGGTGTTGATTTCCGCATCTTCCCACGTTTTCCGCGTGTGCAAGTGTACGGTACCATGCAAACATGAACATGTAAAAGGCGCGCTCACCAGTCTTGCGTAGTAGCCCGGCTTACGCACGCGACACGTGGCGCGTCTCGTGTACTGGCCCGGCTTATGCATTCGACAGGCTTGTACGCGAAAAGCTGTTGCAGATTTCATGCTTCTACACGAGACAGGCTTATGCACAAATCCGGCTTATGCACGCGACATTACGGTAGTTGTTCGCTATCATCGTTTCCGCGATGGGCAGGTCTGAGGTGTGTGTGTGTGTGTGTGTGTGTGTGTGTGTGTATGTGAGAGAGAGAGAGAGAGAGAGCACGTGTGTGTGTGTGTGTGTGTGTGTTAATGTCTGTGTGCATGTGTATTTTAAGTGGTATCTGATAATCATGTTGGGATGCGGAGGGGGGGGGGGGGGAGGAGGAGGAGGAGGAGAGAGAGAGAGACACACACACACACACAAACACAAACAGACAGACAGAGACAGAGACGACCGCTCAAGGGACCTTCAAAATGTAGTCTCTGCCGTTACCAGGTGGTCTGCTTATCCAGGGTCATTTGACTGGACACAGCATCCCTTGGTGCTGGCTGCAGTGGTCTACTGGGGCAGGTGGTCACCTTATCCAAGTGGTCGCCTTGACAGGTTCTGTATGCAGTTTTGTGAGTGACCTACACAGTGCAGGAATCGGTGTATCACTCTTATCATGCAGAACCTAACTGTGAACAGTGTCCTGGTCTCTGTTTCTCTATTAGGAAAAAGCCAGGCCGAGTGTGGTTGTTATGGTAACTGGTAACAAGATTGATGTGGCTCCAGACGGCAGCTCGAGCAAGACCGTGCCGCAGGATGTTGGCTCGAGTGTTGCCGAGGTATTTACGTGTGCATCTGTGTGTCTATGTGTTTGTGTGTCTGTGCATCTGTACGTCTGCGTATCTGTGCGTCTGCACGTCTGTGTGAGTCTGTGTGTCTTTCCTACTCAGCATTCTGCTGTACGTAACAGTCCAGCCAGTGTTCTCTGCCACACTGTGACCTGTATGCACAGAGGCTTCAGCATCTTTATAAGCTGCACTTTAATTAGCGGTGATAATTGGTGTACCGTATTTTTCCGGTTGTAAGTCGACCTTTTACGACTAAAAATAGAAGGAGAAAGGGCGGGGCGACTTACAACCGGGATTCGACTTGTAACCGGGAACTATCAGTATCTTACAAAAAATGACCTGCACTGCATGCACGAGTGCACCATGTGTACACATTTTTGCCAGTTTATTGGCCTTTTTCAAGGATTGGGACGTTATACCCTCCAATAAGGAATGTTTACATGATTTGTTTGATGTGTTAGTAGCAGAGAGTAGTTAGTAGTGCTTTGCTGGGTGACAACTTTAAAAAGCAGAATTGAGACCTCCGGATACGGGGGTCGACCTATAACCGGGGTCGACTTACAACCGGTAAAATACGGTAGATGTCTGTGTTTCGTGGTAAAAAATCTGCTTATACTCTGGAAAGTACAGTAATGTGCAGTGTTCAGCTGGTTCCATATACTACCTGTACGAAGGCCTATCCCTCTGCTGACCACTGAAATCAGCTGTCACCTGTATGCAACTAGAGGTCATTTCCATGCTTGCGCGATCCATGAACCCACTCTTTCCGCAATTCTATGCTGTAATGTGTGTTCCTTATTACGGCCAGATTAACATAGTCCACTATGTCATTGAACGCATCGACACATACACAGTAACTTATTGTGCCGGGTCTAACCCGCTGTTGACTATTTTCCCCGGTGTTTGCCATCTGACACACAGTCCTACAATGCTCTTTTTGCGGAGATCAGTGCTTTGCAGGGAGACGGTGTTCAAGCCTGCTGTGTTTCTCTTGCACGGTGAGTCACTACCACTCAGCATTGTAGATTGAAGTTGTATCTTCAGGCACGGGTGTTCAGCTGTGCTCATGCTATGATATGCTGCCATGTCCTGACGGGCAAGTTTATGTTCACGCTCGTATACGAGCCTGTCTGTCTTGTCCGTTTAGTATTTTGCTTTGGATTTCTCCATGTGCAGGGCGCTTCATAAAGCAGAAGATGAGGAGCTGAGCAAAACAAGACAACTGGCCGAGAACATTGCAGAGGGAAGAGATACATGTGCTTCCACACAACTAGACACCGAGCCGTCTCAACCAAAACCCTCCGGTTGCTGTACGTAACTTTACCAAGGGACTACGGGTAGTTTTGAAACATACCTGCCGAATTCACCGTTTCGTTCAGCTGATTCTGACATAGGAAGGAGCTCATTTAAAAAAAAGATACTTCAGCTTTAAACATAGTCACATGCAGCCGTATACCTGGTCTCAACATTTACAGTCTCAATTGTCAAACAAATAATCCTGCGGAATATGCCCAAGCACCACTTCTGTACGCCATTTTAAAACCTATCCAACTAGGTTTCTTTGAACTTTGATTTCATCGCATGCTCACCAGCTCACCTCTTGCACTATGGACATTGTCTCCCTGCTGCACCGTATTGGAAGCCGAATTCGTGCAAGTGACAATGAACTGACCCTAACAATCTGAGCACGAGTGTCTTTCCGTTTTCTTGCATTCCTTTTCTTTCTTACAGTTTTGATGCTGTGTATATTTAACTTCACGTGTTGTTCGCAAGCGCCTTTCTTACTTTTCTGGCATCCTTGAAGATGTACCACTAGTAAATCCTGTCAGATCTAAGGCGACAGGTTTACTTGTAGGCCCTACGCTTTGCGGTAGATGAGCCGATCAGACCTATATCGCCGGGCTGTTGAATACTCACTCCTGCCAAGAACCTGCCCATCATCACAGCTGTACTGCTTGATAGGAACCGGTGCTGTGCACCGTGTGTCGGAGACCCCTCAATTTAGGCAAAGGCCTGTGGGGAATACAAGTACAAATGGGCATAGGGAGCACACACCTGCCCGTGCTCGCACCTGTTCACATTCGATCACTGCCAGAGGCTGATCATTGGGGTCTCTATGTAAGAGCTAGGGGAGAAACATGCGCTGGAAGGAATATCGGAATGACGACTCTACTGTAAATCAAACCTCCTATTGGCCGGCATTCCTGAATCCCGGCTCAGCTCTGGCTGCTGCATTGGGGTGGGCTAGGAAATGATCACACTCATGAGATCACCAGCCTCACCACACCCTGGTAAGTGGGTAACACCAGGTGCAAAAAATGGATCCACAGCATCAGGGTAGCCATCTCAGGATCCAACAACGTCTACCGCCGGACATCGCCAGTTCAGAGGGGATCTTATAGGATATGTATACCATTTAATGAGAATGGCGTAACTCTTACATAGCCTCGTCATGATATGAACTTTCACCTCTTCCAAACACACACACACATACACACACACACACACACGTACACCCCTTTGACCTTTTGACGCCCATCGCTGGAGGCGATGATAGCGAAGCTACGATTGAAGCCATAGCAACTTGTGCTGGGATTGCACCATCCAACAGCTTGCAAGGCTGAAGAATAGACCACCACTATTCAGCCTGGTACACGTACACACACACACACACACACACACACACACTCACGCAGACAAACACCCACAATCTCCCTGAGTCCTATCAGTGGACGCTATTGATGATCACGCCTTCAGGCACCATTCGTCAGCGGAGATGCCATGAACAGGTTTTCACGGTTTCCGGTCTCATTCAATAAGGTCAGTTCAGTATCAAAACTTCCAAGCATAAAACTGACACCAAAATCGCTGCTCAGTGTGAATGAAGATCATACATAAGGCATCTTGTTTGGGATTTTTTTCGTCATTTTGAATTCATCAAGAACCTGTGAAGAAGAGAATGGTTTTGGTCAGTTGAAGGCATTTGACACAGTACTACAATTGGTTATGCATTACAGCAGGGTAAGGACTGGTTCGTCTCTGCAGAACATTGTACATGATAATTGCAAAGTATACACACCGTCTTGCTCGACGAGTGGTATACCAGCGGTCAGAGCTCGCTTAAATGCACACATCCGTTTTCCACTGACTATCAGGATAGAAGAGGGAGCCGGATAACCGAACGCACATACTTTATAAGTATGTGCAACATCACAGTCATGGTGTGAAATTGTGCATATATGTATGCATATTATGTATATGTATGCATATTATGTATATGGCTACTCGATCCCATGCAATACAGTAAACCCACACACTCTGTACTGTCCCACATTGGGTTTTTTTCACATCTCACCTTTATACTTCGCACTATCCTCTTGACGTATACGTTTGTTTTCCCGCATAGCTTCTGTTGTTTTCCCACATAGCTTCTGTTGTTGAGACGACTTTCCCTGATCATCGGATTGTCTCATGAAAATGGATTAGGAAAGCTTGCATTTAGATTCACCATATTCTCTTTGCAACTCGGATGTTGAGCCAATAATAAATGTAGAAAGGAAAAGGACATATGGAAACATAATTATTCTCTTTGTTTTTTTTTGTTTTGTTTTTTTTTCGTTATGTCCGCCTCACTAGTACAATTCTGTATAACAAGCGAGAAAAAAATGACAAGTGCATGCAACTCAGTGCTCTTATCATGTAGCCAGCAGGTCAGAGTCATACAAATCCCTTTTGTTTATACCAATTCCCTGGTTCAGGTTTCTGAATGCCACGTGGCATGTTGTACGAGTCGGATGCGCCACGTATCATGCACGGCTGTAAATCGGTTGCCAGCAATTTCTTTCCGGATGGCAAAGGGATATGGATGGAAGAGGACCAGTCTGACTGTACTACTGAGCCCGGCTTTCTCTGAAATGTACGGCACTACGCGTGGCTTATAGCTTTCACTGCAAGAACCTCCCAACCTGGTCACTTGGGCTCTGCGCTGAGTACCACAATAATCTGCTTCAGATAGCAAGTCAGAGCAAGGTTCACCATCCAGTTGGTCCTCATCTTATGTGATAATGTTCTTAGTACTTCTTACCTATGCTGCTCAGCTGCTGTGTCAGAGCGTTCAACCACTGCTAGTGGACACCATATTAAATGACCCCGACGATGCACGCCTCCAGACACGACGTGACGCTCTGCCCATGCGGCTTAGCATCTTGCCAGTGTCTAGACAATCGTTTTCAGCGTCCGAAGTGTCTTCTTCTGCTTGTGCTGACACTACATCAGGATCAGGCATGCTAGTCCCCTTGTCTTAGTCTCTTCCCCGGGCTTCTGCTACATTTTCCTGGCTGTGGCGTTTATGAGCATTGATGATAGGTATTTCAACTTGCAGGAAGAACACGTGGACGAGAATAATGGCCAGTACGATGATGGCTCCACTGCCAATGGCTCCACTACCAATGGCAACAATGTCAGGATGCTCAGTGTGCAGTACCGTGTTGCTGGTGCTCGTCAAGCTTTTCACTTGCAGAACCACACCAAAGCCAAAGTTCAGCATCCAGCACATGGTGAGACGTTCAACGGTATAGGTGAACATGCCGATGTCCAGCTTTCTGGCCGACAGCATTCGCGCCAGTATCCACATGAGTGTGGCAGTGATTGCTCCCGCTGCCGTGGCCAGCGCAATACTGGAAGGCGGCAGTGCAGTATTATTCTCATTGCCACCTCTGTTCACACTGCCGCCACCCATGGCTGGCACATGCTGTGTGTTGAGCACGGTGAATCCACCAAGGAACACGCCGGGCGCGAACACCCAGATGATGGAGAGCAGCAGTAAGAACAACACCTCGACTAGATAAAACCAAAACCACTTGACTGGCAAAAACATGCCAGGTAGCCACTCAGGAACAAACTCCAAACTCTGGGCTGACTCAATTTGGCGTTTCAGGGGCGGTCGAGTAAACATCCAGCTTTCTTTCCTGTTTTCTATTTCTTTGCCAACTGCACATTATTTTGGTGCTTGCTGCTGGGTCCTCTGCAGGGTCCTCTGCTGCAGTATTGGTGTTTGTCGCCGGCTCCTCTGATTCAAATACACAGCCCAATGAGCTGTTGAGCATAGGTACAAGAAGGCGTAGTGGCATACCAGCACTTGCCTCAGCAAATAATGTGTGTGGCAGAGTCAGGGCCATGGCATGCGGGCTGAACGGCAGCCTCCTGCGATTCCTGGCATGCACGGATATTGAGTCATGCCGACGTCGACTTGGCCTGCTGCTCGCATTCTCTCCCCGGGCACAGAAATGGCCGAGCACTCTGACAGGAGCACCACACAGGATCACACACTGCATGGCACGCTGTATGATCAGCTGCTCGCCCATAGGCAGATCTCTTGCCTGCAGAACTGCTGCAAGCGTGAGAAGGTTGGCAGTGGCTGTTAGCACTATCAGTGGCACGAACCTGCTGGTGACTGCCTGAACCACCACCAATACTAGCATGCCAACACACGACGCCGTGCCCAGACTGAATCGTATTACGTACGCCCAAGCGATGAACTCAGCGGGTATAGTCAAATAGTGAGTGGCCTTATCCAGGGACGATTGGTGGTGGAAGGCAAAGTTCAACGTTTGAAAGTTCTGTGCTTCAATGCCGAAAAGCTGGTTGAGCTGCACCGTCCAGGGATTGTGCTGCAGTTGCAACATCAGTTCCTGTGAGATGTGACACAAGAGACCATTCAGGATGACGCCGACTACCAGAATTCGCCTTGCTACACCGATGCCGGCGACAATGACGTGCTCGCTTGCAAGAGCTTGGTCGATGCTGTCAGCGCGAAGGAGCAAGTCCAACGCTTCGGTTCTGTCCGGTAGGTCATTCAGCGATGACATGATAAGTTAGATACTGTGCACTGCCGCTAGAAGCGGCCTTTCTTGAAGCAGAAAATATTTTGTTGGCAAGCGCAGCGTCGGCCTCATCCTCCCGCACACAAACAAAATAATTGAAACAATACACCGGAAATAGGAAAACATGCATCATTTTTCCCTCTCTTCGAATCTAGGTAGATCTACTACTCATGACCTTTTGCTGGTAGTGGTAGGTCTACATGTGCGACGCCGACGCTGTGAATGGGTATCCGGACCAGGTGCAGGCAAGTAGATCTACTAAGTACAAAGTACATAGTTGAAGTAGTCGTTGACTCCCTGATCCGGATCTACGACAACTCCCCATGCTGCATTTGCATGGTGCAGCGACTGTGTAGTACAATCATGTACAGTGCTGGCAACTGAAATCCGACCCCCTGAGCGGTGGGTTCACATTCTTTGCGATGTGGGCGCACCGCCCAGGGGTCGGATTTCAGTTGCCAGCACTGTACATGTCGTACATGTATATTCTCCAGTGTACAACTACTAGTACAGTATAGTGCTGGCAACTGAAATCCGACCACCTAGCGTCTCGTACGAATCGCTAACGCGGCTAGCGCACTGCTAGGGGGTCGGATTTCAGTTGCCAGCACTGTAGTTGGTTGACAGCATGTTACAAGGCGGAGGACCACTGGCTGTGTTCGGAAACAGTGTCCCTTACAAGTATTAGCCTTATAACTACATCAAGAGTACGTACAGGGGGGTTATGTACTCTTGACTACATGCATCCACCATGTCCGGACGTCCAAGGTTGGCAGAGCCCTAGCCCTTGCCGGTCTTTCGATCATTTGAACCGTAGATCTATGGGTGTTAGCCCTGGTTTTTACCCTCATTATACTACGGGAGTTGTTTGAGTCCTCCTGCCATTCCAATGTACGCCGTGTTTTCTTTGTTCGCTCCAGTTCTTCTTGATACTCAGTCCTCATAAACTTTGTAGCCTTTGTTCTGAATTGTTCGTCTTTCATCTTTTTCTACTCTTTCTTTTTTCTTTTTCCAACTTCTGCCCATGGCGTCCCTCTCTCAGGCTGGTGATGTTCCGACGCGGCCATGGGCCATGGCCGCGTCGGAACTGTCCCCAACCTCGTCTACAGAGAGCACCTTCTCACGACAGTGGCATGGTGGAGACAGTAACTGTTGTCAGCTGACCTAAAATTCAGTCGTATTTAGGGCCCATTTCGAGGTGGTCCCCAGTTCCAAGGTGAGGGAAGTTGTGCAACGAATCCTTTTGCATGGTTGCAATCGTTGTAGACTCAAAGGGAAACCTACCTGCAAAATTTGAGCGAAATCGGAGAGATGGCCCAGCCCAGCTTTTCTTGTTTTCTCAGACATGCTCTCTGAAAATAAAAAAATAGTTTGCGCCCTGCACCATTTTGCAACCCAGTGCTCGCAGGCCCAGGGCTGCGCAACGCCCGGCGCGTACTTGAGTGACTCGATCGAATGTCATTGCATTGTACAGTGCATGTACATGCCTGTAGACGTGTTTCGTTCCTCTCCTTTCATTTCTTCTTTGCGGCCTGGCCTGTCCATTCGCCTTTCTATCATTGGGCCTAGTTACGGAGTCCGGAGACGCTAGATTATTCATGATTGTGGTGTAGAGTGCATGAGGATCGTGTGTTAGCGGCTGTTGCTGTTTCTTGCTGCGTTCGAGTTGTTGAGACAAATCACTGACTTTGACTGTGAGGACATGAAGTACTGTAGCTAGTAAGTGTGTAGGGTTGGATGGAAAGCATCACGCATGCAAGCGTTCACCGCAGTAGTGCTCAGGATTGTGCAGACTGTCAGTCACTGTCACACAGTCACACAGTCACACGTACAAACGTACAATCCTGTTCTTGCAAGTACAGTACAATGCAACTCGGCGGGGCGTCCTGATCATACAAAGCCGCCACGAATAAGCAAGCACTGGCACACGGTCCTTCAAAGCTTCAGTCCGTAGGGAAACATTCCAGCTAGGAAATCGGATTATAAGTAGGAGTTTCACCACAGTCACCGCATTCTGCAAATACAGTAGGAGGTTCAAAAAAGTTGGAACGAACGTGCTAGTACTAGTAGTAGTAGTGTAAACGAGCGGACAGCAATGGCACTTTGGCATTGAACTGTGTGCTTGGCAGAGGAAGTGCATCACTGCATGGCTGTACGTGTGTAACTAACTAACTTACTTCTTACTGTTCTTACCGCATATAATGTGAAGCTGTGTGACGTGAAATCCCACCCACAGTGCAAACCAGGCTGAGGGAGTAGTACAATGGTATTGTGCTACTCCCTGGTGCGAACCTTGCGCCCCGGACTGGTGGTTCCCATTACAGCACTGAATTTGTGTACTCTGTACAATGTAGATATACATGTAGGCTTGCGACCAGCAGCGATGCTGCATGAGTACTATTACATGTACTTCTAGGATCGTGTAGATGTACATGACCATTGTATGGTCGGAATTCAAGGTTATTGACATCCTCTTTCTTCACGGAGGCTGCTGCTTTTGCTACTCTTTCTCAAATTTTGCAACTTGTACTCTTTCGTTTTCCCTCCTAACCCCTGCTTTTCTTTATCACCGTGGTTGGCTTTTTTTTTTTTTTTTTTTTTTTTTTTTTATTTATTGGGAACACAGCCCTACAAAGAGACATGTGGAGACAAACACAAGACAAGACACAGGGGATGTAGGGACGACGTGCCGATGTACAGGGAGCAACTCGACCGACCAGGGGTCTCGGCGTTAGCGTTGCAACCTGGCATCGAAAAAAGGGGGGGGGGTTGCATGGTCCGGTAGCAAAAATAATAATTTGGTGCGATAAAGGGGCGCTAGTATTGCACCAAATAATATAAATTAATACGTGTAATGACTAAACCAGAAGGGAAAATGAAGAAAGAGGACAATAATCATAACAAGCAAGTAGTAGTAGAGAGGTAAATACTAAATGGGTCTCAAATCTCAATATCATCGTCACAGGTACTGTGTGGACCACAGCCATCTCTTTCGGATTAGATCCTTACATACGTTGACCTTGAAGGTTTGGAGGCGTCTTGAATGAGGCTCGTGAAGCAGGAGGTCCGCAGGCAGGTTGTTCCAGGGTGTGATGGCGAAGAAGGGGAAGGATCGCAGGAGGTAGTCAGGGGCTGTGCGAGGGGGTGTCCACTTCAGCTGAAAGGCATGGTGCGTCTGACGTGTTTGCCTTGTGCACATGCTAGCTACGGCAGTGGGCTTGGTTGGTGGCAGCATGGCCTTTACCTGGGGAGGCCCTGGAATGTAGTGCAGCTTGAACAAGTATGACAGGGCTGCCACCATCCGACGAAGCTGAAGACTTTGGAGGATGGTTCCAGGTCCCAGGAAATGCAGGGCACGTTGCTGAACCTTGTCCAGCTGGGCCATGTTAGTTGCGGCTGCGCTCGACCAGGCCAGTGGGGCATATTCAAGTAGGGGTCGCACGAATCCCTTGTAGACCGTCACTCGACCATGGTCGTCCAGGATGGGTGCTGCCTTTCGTAGGAAACCCAGCCTTTGGGAGGCGCGCAGTGCAACACTGCGAGTGTGCGCTCTGTAGGAGAGAGTAGGGTCGAGCATGACTCCCAGCAGCTTCAGGGTATCTGTCTCCTGGAGTACTTCACCTCCAAAGGTGACTGGTGGAGTGCAGGGGGGAACGTGCTTGCGATGTAGAGTCATGCGCTGTGTCTTGGCTGGCTCAAAACAGATACGCCACTTGCGGCCCCACTCCTCAAGACTGTTGAGGGACCCTTGGAGGGAGGCGGTGGACTGTTGGAGATCAGCCTATCACCCATTCTCTTCACATTGGCCGGTGGTTCCACTGAGTCTTGAGATGTTGCAGCCACAACTCAATCCCGGCCAGTCTTGCAGTCTTACACAATCCCCATGTTTGCTACATGTTTCTGGTGATCACTTAGTGCGTGAAACACAGAGTTAAAACACTTTCTTCGGTCCTCTTATTGTTTGCTATCATGACATGTAGTGCTAGGCTGCTTTGTCATGCTGAGACCGAACTGTTTGCCATGTGAAACATACCACTAACGTAGTTAGCATGTCACTCGTTGGCCCAACACTAGGGACCTTTAGCACCACGTTACAACGTAGGCCTTTTGACGTACTTGATCACGTCGATCGGGGTGCGCGATACGTGTTTTGCATACTTGGCTAGCCTTTTGCGAGACGTGATTATGGATCGACGTCGTTGCCACAGGAACAGAGCAGAATGGCGCGCGTGATTTCAAAGTTCCTCGCGGGAAATGTGGATGAAAAGACTTTTTTTGTAAACTACGAGGTGATTCGTAATTTTTAACATTGAGTCATTTCTTAACAAATCGGTAAAATATCTCATTGCCAGCGCCTGCAAAAGTCATGTCAAATTTCTTTTTGCCATTGCCATTGCCGATGTTCTGTCAAGTTCGCCTCCAAAATTGAGACTGATATTCCTGCAGGAAGTGACATTGCAAGAGCTTTCAGTCTGCATGTGCGCGATGTTTACGGTAAAATAGAGTATAAGAGAGTCATAGCCGCTGGTTTCAACCCCCAGTGACAACACATTTAGCTGAAGAGGAATATATATGATAGCTACAAACTGGAAGCGACGCCTGGGAAGGAGGAATGTCGGTGTGTTGGCCCTGGTATTGGCCAAACATTAGCAATTACTGAATACTAACAGATGTTGATCACAATTGCATACGAAATCAGGGTGATACACCTATTGCTATGCAAGCTTGAATGGGTTGTATTTGGATGAACATATTCTTGATCCAGTCTTTCTGGACCATCCTGGATACGTAGGGTCTCTTTCTATTGAAAACTGACTTGAAATTGTGGTGCTAAGGCCGATTTTACCATGATGTTAAGAAATGACCACAACAAATAATATGCAGAAAAATTGCCATTTTTCAACTGCCCCCCGCTTCCCAACACCAAGGATTATGTGAATGAACAACGCACCATAGCAATCTAAGGACATTAGTATTTCATTTTTAGAGGAAGAGATGGAAAGATTCGCACCTCGAACCCTACGGAAGGCTTTTTTACTTTCGTGTTAAATAATGACGAATCACCTCGTACATGTACTGTACTTCGAAAATTAGTCCGAGTCACCATCGAATGAGTTCTATCTCGAAGTGTACGGATGGTTACCGGCTTCCATTTGGCGTGGTATATAGTTGCCAAACTCAGGAGTACAGTGTTCCAGGCCGGCGAGCCACGAGAGAAGGGCTTTTCGCTCGACGCTGCCACTACTTCTTTCAACAAATTGATGACTGTCCTCCTTGGCTCCAAAACAAAATTTCTGGCACACAGCCTTAGTCTGCGTGTCCTCGGCAGCCATACTGAAACACAAAACAAAGATAGCAAAGAATAAAATTACGCCTCTCGATCGATCGTACCTAGAATAACAAAAACTACAACATCAAAACATCGATGTTTTTTTTGAACTCTTGACCTCTTGGTGCAAGTTCAAAGGCAAATTCCTACGTCTTGTCACAACGTACAAAAGGCCTTTTCTACGTCGAAAACGTTGCTTGATGAACGTACATCCTACGTCGCGACGTGACCCCGAACCCGGACAAGGCCCTACGTCAGGCTTACGTCGTAAACAACGTGGTGCTAAAGGTCCCTATTAGTTAGTCACAGTACTCGTAAGTGTGAAGGAGATGATGTGATATTAGCGGACAGTACAGTTTAGTAGTATCGGGCAGATGTGCAATGTAGTGTCATTATAATCATTGTCATCGCTAACTTCAGAGAGAAGTCGATGAACACGGAAACTACAGAGCATGTACATATGTAGTACATGACTGTATGACTTGACTTCAACAATAGTACAATCATGTAGGTGTGAATTGCCTTGTTTTGCATGTGCCAATAGTACAAGGAAGCAGTGTTCAGTTAACCAACAGCAGCATGCACCTGAACAGGAGTACTTGATGTAATCGAATTATGCACTGCAGTCTGTGGGGCACCTGCACAAAGCGCCGCAAGAGACCTGTAGTGAAATCCAGGCCGAGCACTGGTCAGTGGTCAATGGCACATTACATGCAACAGTAGGGAGCGACACAGGTTACATCTGTTCTTTTGGCACGCCAGGACGTTTTGTACCCGGACTCCAGAGCCCCGAAAAGGCCGAATCCCAACCTTTGCTTGGATGAGACGTTCGTGGTCTACATTTACCCCCCCCCCCCTCTCTCTCTCTCTCTCTCTCTCTCTCTCTCTCTCTCTCTCTCTCTCTCTCTCTCTCTCTCTCTCTCTCTCTCTCTCTCTCTCTCTCTCTCTCTCTCTCTTCCACACGCACTTTTATTTCTCCATGGATCCAACCATATTGCTGATTGCCTGCTTCATACAACTGTTTTCTCTTACATGTACATGTGCGAGATTGGCCATGCGATCACGCAAGAAGGCAGGAACTGAATCAAACTAACAAACACACAAACAGATACATGTACATGCATGCTCTGGAAAACTTCAATGTAGTACCATTGAATGTAGTTGTGGTTTGTAGAGTTGTTCCTGTATTTGTGGTTTGTAGAGTTGTTCCTGTAGTTGTGGTTTGTAGAGTTGTTCCTGTATTTGTGGTTTGTAGAGTTGTTCCTGTATTTGTGGTTTGTAGAGTTGTTCCTGTAGTTGTGGTTTGTAGAGTTGTTCCTGTAGTTGTGGTTTGTAGAGTTGTTCCTGTATTTGTGGCCATCCTTTAAAAATAGAAGCATGCACCTCATACGAAATTCCATCATTCAAAGCTTCATGTGCATAGAAAATCCATCATTCAAAGCTTCATGTGCATAGAAAAGATCCAGAAACGTATTGTATAACATGGTTGGTCACTATGAAGTTGATGGATTCCACAGGGGACTGGGTTAGTAGAACTACATGTTAATTTGTAGATGTTCTAGCTCCCCCCCCCCCTTCTCTCTCTCTCTCTCTCTCTCTCTCTCTCTCTCTCTCTCTCTCTCTCGTAGATGTCCTAGATGACATTTTCATTGTTCAGGATCTCACCAGGGAGTGGACAAGGGCACGTGCGGGTGCCCAGTGCTTCTTTCCCACTGGCCAAACAGATTGCAAACAGAGATTGCTGGCATTTATTCCACTTTGAGATCTCCCAACAAGCCTTTGAGTAATCTTTCAAATAGTCTAAACAGGATACTGTACACATGATGTGAATCGAAGTAATATCAGACAATATTCATTAGGCACTGAGGTGACTGGACTAGAGTTTGGTACATGTAGTAACAAGAGTATATGAAACCCCGGGGTTATACTCTTGTCTTGGCTGTAATGCAGGGCATGAACTGAACTCGACTCTTATAATAATTATGTTGATACATGTAGGTATCGATGGATGTACATTGTACATGTACATGTATGAGATTATCTTCCACTCACTTGGTTCCAGGTGCTGTTGGGCGGAACGACACCTGCCACTTTTCTGCTCACAATAATTTTGGGATGCGTAGGCCGAAAGATCGGAATCAGCGCACAACCCGGTATCATTGCAATTAATTTGAGAATTTGAATAACAATGTTCGTGTCAAAGTGTGAATTTGTGGATACACAGTGTCACTGGCACAGTGTGTTTGAAGAGGCACGAGCCCTCAGTGAGACTTTTGCTAGGAACTTTCGGGGATTATCTCGGTCATGATCAAACAATCAGACTGCATTTTGCAGACGCAACTACAGCAGAGGATTGATGTGTTTTCCATACACCACCGCTTACCCCTGCTGCCCTAGGCGATATCAGACTCTCAGTGAAAACATAAGGCAGAAGTAGGCGCATGGGTAACCTATCATCAACTGACTCAGATCCATCGCTCCAACCTCCACATGTGCACACGTACATTGTAAAAGTAAAATAATTACAATAAAATAATAATTATAGTGTTGTCCAGAAATTATGAATGTGTACGTGCCTGAGACAGCTCCATGTACATGTATTATTATGACGAATTTGTTGTCCTGGCAAGCGTTGACCGGCACTCCCCGTTTTAGACAAGTGGTCGGAGGAAATTTCTTATGCTAACAAGAGATGCTAATGATGAACTGACCTAATCAGCACGCGAGGAAACAATGGGAAAGTGATCCACCGCGCGAGCACTCCGGTGATGAACTCAATTTTCAGGTGTTTCCGTTGCAGAGCAGGCTGATTTACTGTATTTAGGTTGCAAGATGATCTAAGAAGTCCCGTGGGCAAGAGGAGTTGATCCATTGACCGTGGCACGTGGTACCAGTGATCACCTCCATGCCTAGCATGGCAGGGGGGTTATCGAATTAGACACTTGGGATACGCCTTATTGAAGCGAGTTGTGTGCCAGGCATGACATTGATACGCCTGTAGTGGTTGTGGAATGACCCTCGAATCATGATCAGCAAAGTGACCCTGCTCAATCCAGAGCCGCTCACTTTACACAGCCTCTGAATTTGTCCGCATCAGAGAAGAAGTGTCCCCATGGAAATTGGCTAGGAGGTTACACTGCACGAACTCATCATGGCTATGACCTACATGTACACTGTACAACATTATCATATCAAAAGCACGATGTGAATTCGAGGTATTGATGATAAATGTACGAATGGTAGTTGAAGGCATTCATCCCCCAGAATAGGCGATGTGTACATGATGTATCTTGACAATAATTAGAGACAATTTTATCTGCTACGAATTAATTACACAAGCAACACGTTTTGACATGTAGATGTATCTGATTAGAGTAAGAGAGCTGATCGTACAAGTACAAGTACATAGAATCGTGTTAACCTTACAGCATGCTTAGAAAGGAACACTGCAAAAAATTGCAAGCGGGTAAATTTGTAGGACCTGGCCCTGTTGTTAAAATAGTACCTTTAGTTTAGAAAATGTAGAACATAAAAACGATTATAGGGAAGGAAAAGTATGACCCTAGATCATAAGCGTTATAAGGGGTACGCTTCTGGCATGCCCTTACTGAAACAATGTTAGACTTAGTTACTGTTTATCGGAGTCCATTGTATTCTGACATTTGAAATTAGTCATTGTATTACTTGGTGATTGTCTTAGAATAGCACATAAGTAATTACTGGCTGAGTATGTAGCCACAAGGAGCGTTGTTATACTCATAATAATTATCATTAGTCCATGTACGTCCAAGTGTTCGACTGGCTATTGGAGATCCTTGCTATGATCAACGTGATTCTGCCCACAATGCTTTCACTGAGGCAGAGATCAAGCGGAGTTGGGGTTTGGTACTTGGGCAAGAACTGGGTAAACGGGAGGAGCAGAGGATCCAGGCGTAGTACCGACATGGTACGATATGCAAGCGGCGGTCGGGAAGAACGTCGAGTACACAGCTCGATAGTTTGCAAAACCAGTCGTGGGCTGGCCAAGCCTTGGAGATGCCAATGTGCCGCATTGCCCCGGACCCGGTACAGCAACAATTGCCGCCTGCTGAGACGTAGGGACCTGTTGCTGTGGCGACGGCTGGTGGTGGTGGTATTGTTGTTGCTGTTGTTGTTGTGGGTGGTGGTGGTGGTGATGCTGTTGTCGCTCAGGATGTACTTGCACAGGTAGCTGTTGTCGTTGCTGTAGCTGTTGACTGTTGGCAGTATAATCACGCAAAGCTGATGAGGAGTAGTTGTTGCTCTGAGGTACCATGGCTGTATGCTGTCGTACCGGTGACGTAGGGTATGATGACATATCGGATCCCAGGTAGGAGGTGGAGCTGGGCGAGAGCGGGGTGGAGGGATGGAAGCAGGTAGTCCTGTTGGGCGGCGGCGGAGTTGGCCAGGAGGATCTATACTGCACTGGCCAGGGGGCACAATACGGCACTGTCGAACTACCTCTCTGTGATTCTAACGAACCATCCGAACCCAACGAGGGCATAGATGATCTTCTTGTGGTCGGTCTACGGCACAATTTGCCTGATGTGCTACCAATCTCCATGTTTTCATAATGGGGATCAACCATCCAGTAGTTTCCTTTGCCTGGGTCAGCATACTGGCGTGGAACTTTGACAAAGCATTTATTCAGTGATAGGTTGTGTCGAATGCTGTTTTTCCATCCTTGTTTGTGCCGATAGTAGGGGAAGTTTCCAGTGATGAAATCATAGATACCACGTAGGCTGATCTTCTTGTTATGAGATTGGCGTATTGCCATTACGATCATGGCGTTGTAGGAGAACTGTGGTTTGGTGGGGTGGTCTGGCGACGCTGCATCAGAGTTAGCCTCGTCGCTGCATCCAGTCATAGTCGTACTGTCTGCAACCGCTTCCTGATCACCAGGACCCTCGTCAGCGGCCGCGCCGCCCAAACCAGATAAGACCAATTGGGTTCTAGACGAATCCTGGTCGTCAAGGCTGATGGGCGACATTGTGAGTTCTTGCTTTGGGCTCAAGGTGCTTGCACCATCTGACGGTCTGCTGCTTTGAGCATCTCCAACACCTGTGGCTTGTCCCACAGAGTTAGTCATGTCGCCTGGAGTAAGGAAACAGCTTTGATGCTGTAGTTGTTGCTGTTGGTGCCGACCAGTCGCATAACCATCAGCACTGTGGTGAAGTAGGGACTGCTCGGCACAGCGATAACCACTACTACCACTGGCAGACGACGGCATGACGTGCAGGTCTAGAGAATGCTGTTGGTGACGCTCCCCCACTGTGCAGGTATTGGCCTGACTAGCTACCTGCTGTGACGACGCGTGGTCAATGTGGTACATGGCGGGAGGCATTCACACTTTTCGCCACCCACCGACGGGACGGAAGGGTCACTCTTGCTCGCGCACATAGACCAACAGCGGACCGCAACAGGGCACACCTCAAGGGGAAGCTGGAAGACTTTGATGTCGGGGAAGCTATGCAAACTATTTGTCCTATCTCCTGACAATCGGGTAGTTCATAGGAATAAGATGAAATTCACGCGGTGGCCGTGGTTTTATTAGAATTATGGGACTGCAGTGAGCAGACACTCCACCCCTGGCGGAACATCGGACAGTGTCGGATACCTACCTAGGACGGTTTTAGGCTATTGCCTAGTATTGTATTGGTCGAGAGGCAGCTACTAGTACTCCACACGAGCTACGTGTATGGCCACTGACTGCACGTCCTTGCTAGTGCATGCTGCTGATTGGTGTGCATGTGCCATGGCAGTGGAAGTCTGCTGCGTGTACCGCCACAGACAACCAACTAACTAACTTGCCAATGCTGCATCATCGATGGTGCTTGGCTCAAATGAGTACATACACGCGAGGAGACAAGTGCAGCAATTGTGCGGCTGTGAATGTTGCTGCCTTGCCTCAGCTCCGGCTCTGTTGATCGGGATCACGTAAGATGTACGGTACATGTAAGCCACGGTGGATGGGTCAATGTTTTACCTTGCCACGAGTGTTGACACTCAGACGTTCCACAGGATGAATACGTTCTCAGGCATCCATAAATACATGTACATAATCCTCCCAGTCACCGAGTGTATCTCCCAGTCACTGAGTGTATCTCCCAGTCAGAGATAATACATGTACGCTGCGATACCACAGCATTATTGCGCTGAATGATGATGACGACGATGATGAGGTTTTCTCTGGATTGCCCGTAAAAGAGGCCCTTCTCTGTGATGATGAGGGATCGATAGAACATGACATTGTAGTCCCTGTGGACTGTGTGGAGTGTCATTGTGCATGTATCGCAGTAACTGAGGTACGGGGTATGTGTACTACTACATAATGATGTTGTCCCAGCAAAGAATAAAGGCTCCCGTCTCCCTCTAAACTTAAAGAGCTGCCTGTCACGGCGTCAATCCCTCTACAGTGAAGACTAGTGTTCGGAAAAGGGCGTCGTTTCAACTGTGACGATTCTCGCATGCTCCCTGTCAGCCAGCTGGGTGTGGATTATGTCAGGAACGCCATACTGCTGATGTGGAGCCGCTGAAACAGAACTGATTTCCCGCTGTGAAGTCCTTCACATTGACAACAGTGGCCATGCTATCCCACTCGGGCGTCGCATTACACTGCAGCCAGGCCATTGTAGATGTATTGCATTTGCAATCAACTACATCCGTACCAGTGGCAGGGTATTTTATTTCGTTGTTGGTTGGTTGACCGTTGCTTCTTCACCACCGACACAGTATCAAGCATCACGGCGCTCAAAAGCGGACCGCAAGTGGCATAAGGCATGCTGGGTGTTACACGAGCGTGTCAAGGCGTTCAGTTGAACTCTGGTCAGGAATGGCAATGGCGAAATCCAATACTATCCACCACAGCACTAGATTTTTTTACAGCACTAGAAATATAGAACTGCAGTGACATTGTCACAGTACGGATACTATTGGCCCGGTAACGCTGTTCACCATGACTGTACCGGTACATGATGCATTGTGTATCTCATGCTCCTCATCCAAGTAGTTCCAACATCTCTTCCATCAAGTGTTTGTCTTATCCTATCAACACAGGATTGATGATTGGAGATCTATTTGTGTCCGGTTTCGCTCATTCCCAGCGGATATCAGTGGTAAATATGCCGCTGCGTTTATTATGCATCCATGTTGCTAATCCATAATCATAATGTTCTGACCGGAGGGATTGGCCCGAGGAGCAGTTTTCTGGTCTCCACAGCCTAGGGTAAGCTCTGCTGATAGTGGAATGCACCATCCCTGCCTGCCAGCACTACCTGCAGACATTTCAAGCCCAGTTGCTCAGGACTAACCCAAGCCTGGGGCGCATCACAAAGTTGCAGTTAGCCGTTCAGCCCGGACTACGCAATGGTCAATCGCCCAACCAGACCGGCAATAAATCCCAATGGATTAGAGCCCCGTGGTGGCGTTTCGGATCTATAGTTGGCATTTGAACTAAGTTGCGAGAACTAAGCGTGCAATATAGCGCATTACCAGCACGTCCATTTGTGGGACAACAAAGTGGCACAGGTTGAGTGTTTCGATTGGCCACACTCAGCAACTGTTGTCCAATAATGAAGCACGCGCCCAGCAGCAACAGATAGGCCTCACACCTGCGCTGTGTCGAGTCGGCACTCTGCGCACACACACATACTCCATTGTTCAAATGAGGATTCCTCCATGGTCATTTCAGCGCAGGGCATGGCAGCCTTGGCAGGCGTCATCAACATCGAGCATGCTATGATTGTCCATGGTCCATCTTCGTGGTGCATGGTTGCACGTCCAACTGAACCTTTAGCTAGCTTTGTACCATGTGTACTATCAAGAGTACATAACCCCCGCTCAAGGCGTTAACCATGGGGGTTATTTACTCTTGCAGTCTTGGCACTATGCTGCTTACTAGCACGCGACTATATATGCCACATATCAGGAGATCCACTTAGTATACCTTAGCTAGAGGCATATACATGTATAATCATGAGAGTAATGCATTTATCACTGAATCGTATTGCTGATTGCAGCCATGATTCACGCATACTGTTGGAAGCAGTGAGTAGTAGTAGTATTGCACTACAATGTGACCGGAAGTACAGTGCGATTGGCAAAATAGAAAACAAGGTCGTGCCGATTGAGACCGATAGTTACAGATCCTATACATAGCTCAATTTCCCTGTTGGCAAAATACTTGCTTACATGGATTGCCAAAAGTGTTCGTTTGCCCCAACCAACTTGCTTCAAGTCATGGCCGTGGGCAGCAATACTCCAATAGAACAATGCCAAACGCAGCTTGTGATATGCGGCACTACATTTCCATCTTACAGCATGCACTTGTACAGGCACATTTACCTTCCATCCGCTGGCTACTGTATAGTACTGATGATGAGATCGATCTAGCAACTTACATTATGGTGTACCTAACTACATGACTGACTACAGTACATGACTAAACAGCTTGGCCAAACCCGAGTTACAATCTTGGCCAAACCCGAGTTACAATCTTGGCCAAACCCGAGTTACAATCTTCTCTGCCCGGCCAGTACTGTAATACGCCCCTTTCGTACTGCATTGTACTTCGAAGTACTTAGTGAATGTTATGTAGGGTTTGTCGGGTACAACTATTAGTATTACTATTACTTCAAGTCACTGCAGGCTAGCGAAGCTCACAGGATGTTATCAGTGCAGTATTATGCCTAACAATGACGCCAAGACAAATCATCAACAGTTACCACTGGTCTTAAGGTTCAGACTGCCACCGCTACATGATTGTGCTGTTGCCGGCCACCAATCGGCTAGTACTACTAGCTGTGTTGCGTGCAGGCACATGTAGCTGTTAGCCGATCACAGTCAGATGCCGAGCTCTAGATTATCTAAGTCATCTCCTCGAAGTAGACGCGTTAGTGATCTAGGAGTAGGAGATCTCCTAAAAGGTGTCCCGGTCACTAGAGTCTAGGAGAGAAGAGAGCAATGAGGATAGGCAAAGGCTAGTTGCCTGGGCAGGCAGTAGCTGTTTCTTCACATGGGTCGACAGACAGCGTAGGCAATGGACAAAAAACCAAAAACAACAATGGAAACGATGGTGGAACAAGCAACCTCTTGCTTCTAAAGCATGGGACATACCACCAGACGAAAGTACTACGTCTGTGTAAAAGGCGCAGAGGTGTACACATGTTAAACAGAAGTGGACAGCATGTTAAAAGACGGAGGACGCACAGTGCTGCTGACTACAACCATAAACCAGTTGAAGGAATCCCAATGTACAGTCATGTACAGTATGTATGTGTCCACATCCAATCTACATGTACATGTCAATTGTCGCATTCTTAACGTCAGTATTTGAGGCGTTTTTAAAGATAAGGCACCCGCCCTCGTCCTAGACATCCTACTCAGGCTCCATTAGGAAATACATGTACGTAATGATATACATGTATGTAGTGAGCACTCGACATTGCAACAAAGCTGCAATATACAATGTAGGATAGCAGTGATAAAGTCATGTAATTCGATTTCTCGCACGATAAGTGCCATTTCAGAAATCGATTGACAGGACTATGCAGCAACACAGGTACTAGTATGCAGGCGCCTGACGGTTGAGCAAGAGTTTTCCCTGGTAACCGAGTGAACCAAAGCGCTGTGTCCATGTCTGAGGCAGAGATCGTCGGCAACTGCATTGTACGTGACTGATCGTACCTGGCAGGTACAGATTTAGTCAGTCAAAATGAAGGGGTCGTTAAGGATTAATACTGAACAGAAGAGTTTCAACATACATGACTGTATTATCGTGTGTATACAATCGAAGTACACGTCGTGTACGCAGTGAAATTCACTTATTGAGTTCTGTTCATATGATTGGGTTTTGTATTGCATTTATGTTGATTGTGTTTGCCCGTAAAAGAGGCTGTGATAATCAATGCCAAATTTCTTCTAGTGATCGGGAGACACACATAACGCTTAGTGAAATACTGGTCTTTGTGATAATGCTGTGTCAAGTGCATAACACCATAGAACACTGTGACGTCCAGCCAAGGCTTATCTCGGATCAGCGCCGTTTATCAACACAATGCCAATGGAGTATAGCGAAGCAGTTCATTAACCAGCACCATGGTATAACGTACACAGGGTATAGAGTACTGCTTCGCAGGACCTGCATTGCGCTATCAATCCTGTGGATTGGGTGCATGTACATGTACATGCACATTTAGTAAAAAAAAAAAACACTTTTACGGTTCTTGAAAGAACATTTACGTTATATTGAAGGTTAGCTGTACGGTACATGTGGAAGACAATATCACGCTGCATAGGTTCCATAAATTCAACTTCTATTGGATATCAACAAAATTGATTAGTCTCTCAAGATACATCCACACGCACATTCACATACATGTATAGTATGTACATGATTGAAGTTTTTTTTGATTGATTTTTTGATTTTTATTTCACGGATCCTCCAGAGGCAAATAGATGCCTATCGAAGGGAGTCTCCTATATAAGTATGGAAAATGAGAAAGTATGTTCGTAAGGGAGAAGAGGTAGAAGATACATTAGAATATAGAGTACAGAAGAAGTAAATTCAGTACTTCGGGTAGTACATTGCATGCTAATCATAATGAGAATTAGAAAAGCAGCATTGCGGACTACTATAACTGACATATACACAAACTATTGAAACTATCATAGATGTGGTTAGCCTAGACACAAAAGTCAGGAATACCTTTCAAAGAAAACATAGATTGCGAATGATACCGACGAACAGCAATACTAAATTTCGCTGATGTAGAGAGTGAACGAATATCTTCAGGAAGTTTATTCCAGGCAACACTCAAAGAAAAAAGGGTTGATTTACGAAAGAAGGTGCCAGCTTTAGGAAGAATTATGGATGAAGGGTGACGACTGCTTTGGGAAGAGGGTAGCTGGAAGTGAGACAACAAGGAGGGGTATTGGGAGAATACATGGTGGAAATAGACAAGGCCAAGAATCTGCCGTCGCCATGCTAACGATTCCCAAGAGGACAGAACATTGAGGTCTTCTTTGGAAGTCGTCCAGTCAGGCCGACGCTTGAGTTTACTATTTAAGTATGCTCTAGCAGCAGTAGCCTGCAGTTTATCAAGGGTTGTGGACATGGTGGCTGAAACGGAAAACATCCAAACGGGAACAGCATATTCAAGGAGGGGACGAACATAACATTTATACAAAAGATTCACAGCAGGAAAAGGAAGGAAGTTGGACATGTGGTTTAAAAGAAAAACCCGACCTCGAAATTTGCTGGTAATGTGTTGAATATGGGGGGACAGATTGAGTGAAGGAGTGAGGATGATGCCCAGATGGCGGTGGGAAGAGGGCTGGGTCAGTAACGTACCGGCCATGGTGACGGTCCTGGGATCAGGTGGGTTTGATTTAGGTCTGCAAAAGGGAACATGGACACATTTGTTAGCATTGAAAACTGCTTCAGCTTTATGGGACCAGTTCACACATCTATCAAGGTCTAGTTGCAGGGAGGCAGTGTGCGCGGCGGGTACGACAGTAGGCGGAGAAACGCAGACCATGTTGGAATCATCCGCAAACAGAGTCAGATCGCTGGATTGGGGAATGCTGGGAAGGGAGTTGATAGAAAGGTTGAATAATAGAGGGCCTAGGTGGGAGCCTTGTGGCACACCAGCGGTGAGCGACATATGGGTTGATAAGGAGGTTCCGACCCGCACAGACATCGATCGGCCTTCCAGGAAGTCCATCAGCCACGCGAATGAGTCAGGTGCACACCAACCGGACAGACATGAGGCTAGGAGGCGATGGCTGGTACGATCAAATGCCTTCGAGAAATCGAGAAAGACGGCATCACACTGGGCCCGGTTATCAAATGCAGAGCTGACAGTTGATGTGATATGCACAAGTTGGTCAACCGTGCTTCGGTGGTGGCGAAACCCGAACTGTTTCGGCGACAGTAGTTTGTGTTTCGCTACAAACGCGTACACCTGGCGGCTGATTAACGCTTCGTAGCATTTTGCCACACCATTCAGCAGAGATATCGGCCGGTAGTTAGCAGGGTCATTGCGACTTCCCTTACCCTTGTAAATTGGGGTAACGATTGCAACTTTCCACTCAAGGGGTTGGGATCGGTAAGTGGTGCAGCGGTTAAAGAGAGCAGTGAGGGATTGGGCGAGCACTTCTGCTGTCTCTCGTAGGATCCTGTTAGGAAGACTGCCAGCTGTAGACTTTCGCACACTTAGGGTCGACAGTGCCTTGAATACTTCCACGATAGACAGAGGGCGGATGGCAAATGTTTCCGGAGAAGAAGGCATGGCGAGATCACGATGATCTGCATCCGACGACGGTGTAGCTTGACTATTCTTGGCGAACTGTTGACAGAAGATGTTCGCTTTCTCAGGGTCGGTAGCCGCTAAGGTATCGACTCCTTGTATATCAGGTATAGCGGTGTGAGGACAATTGATGTGGCACATTTTCTTGACTCTCTTCCACCAGTCATAAGATCCTCGATCTGCATGAAGGCCTTCTGACATCTGGTCGTAGAAGTGACGTTTAGCTTTACGGATGGCAGCGACGAGGCAGTTCCTTGAAATGCGATAAGCAGCCCAGCACTCAGGGGTATTGACACGTTTTGCTGCAGCAAATAGTCGATCTCGACGTTGACAGAGGCGATGGTGCACAGAGGTGAACCAAGGCTTTCCATAACGATTTGTTCGTTTTCGAACCTTCGGAACAAAAGATAATATGGCTGTGTCAACTAGTGTTCGTCAGGAGACCCATGCTTCATCTGTACTACTGGCTTCTTGTACAGCAGCGAGAAGAGGGAGGCTCCAAAGGTGGTTATTAAGTGCGGGCCAGTCTGTGGCTGCATAGTTGTTCACGAGCAAATCAGAGTGCACTGGTTGCTGGGAACGAGTCTGTATTGCGAGATCAAATACCACAGGACAGTGATCAGAAACAGGGGGAAGTGTGGTGAGGTTGTGGATGAGGAATGGTTGGTTACAAAGAACAAGGTCAAGGAGAGAAGAGCTCTGACCTGCGGCGGAGAAACGTGTTGGGCGGTCGCGTACAAGTTGTGTAAAACCAGTATCATCCAGCAGTTCGACAAGGCATCTTCCAGCAGCAGTGTTCGGGTCCTGCCTATACCATTCGTTGTGCCGAGCATTAAAGTCACCGAGGATGATAATGGAAGCCGTAGTGTCCGTAATGGAAGAGATGGACTCACGCAAGCCAGAGAGGAAGGTTGAATGATCCTGCCTTGGTGGCCGATAACAGCAGAAAATATAGACATCTTTGTGGCCATTTTTAAGTTGAATGCATAGGATTTCAAGGTTGGTGTTGGC